>NW_023425449.1:12872890-13075390 GCF_014108245.1 Pipistrellus kuhlii
CCCTTTAGCAGGAGGTTATACATTTATAGATGTAGGAAGATACCACTCCATAAGGAGATAACCTCCAAAAGCATTTCGTGATCATTTTATCATAACTATACAATTTGAATCGTTTTAAAGTCATCCAAAATTTGTTATGGGTAGAATTGTGACATTTCAATAGGCCATGATGGTTAAAGTTGTAATGAACTAAAGTAGAAATCAAAGCACAATGCTGATGCCAATATATCTATGAACTAAAGTGTATCTCTAAGTATAGAGACCATAAAACATTTACCTGAATAAAATATACCTCTGTAAACTTCTGTACCTCTGCTGTTTAGACATTTAAAAACCTTTGCCAAGTTAACATTCACCTTGAGCCTCTGGTATTCTTCCAAATAGTTTAACTTATGGCATTAACCTAGCCACAATGAATATCACAGTCACAAGGAGCTGGTTTGCCATCCTTTAAAACAGACGCTAATAAAAATAAAGACTTTTCAGTAGTTAGAACACAGGACAAGCAGTTGGCATTTATTAATTTTTTCCATAATGTGGAATAAAATGCTAAGCATATTGATAATTGTTCAGACAAATCCATGAGATATTAGAATTGAGAGTAAGAAATTAGTAAACACTTGTGAATTTATTGATTATTGGATTATATATTGGGTTTGCCAATAATTGGCTACACATGAAAGAACATCCTACGAGAATATTATAATTTATTAGACAACTTCTTTACTATGTAAATATTTAAATTCTGCTTCTGTACACAAGGACTCTTTCTTCTAATACAATGCAAGTCCTTACAGACCTCAGTTTTGTAAATAGTATCTCTAATAATTTTAATTAACATCAGGTAGAATATCAGTCACTCCTCACATTGAATGATAAATTGCTATAACCATTATTATTCCATCAATTCAGTAATAGTTTGAATGTGGTCATTAAGTATTTCAAATTTTTTCACACAAGATTCTTAACTCATCCAGCTAAAATGAATGCATGTGCACATATGATTTTGCATATAATTTAAAGGTACACATGGTTCTGTTAAATTCTATCTGTGTCCATCTTTAGGTTTACAACTTAATACTCTGTAGGTCAGGGGGTTTGTATGCATGGCAGTCTTGAGCGTAAATCTGAGATTTCCTACCAAATTATTTTTATATTTCATGGAGACAATGTGACTTACACATACCTTTCTTTTTTCTTTTTAGTTGTAAAATGGTACTTTATCAAAGTACTTTCCTTTGTAGTTCTTAACTAGCTGGACATGCTACTGTGCCACTGCTGATGTCATTGATGATGACACCGGTGGCAGTCATCATCTTTGCAGCCCATAAGCTTGGCTGTGCCCAGGATATCTTTAATGGTTCTGGAGAGTTCCCTGGCCAGAGATTGGTTTTGCAGCTGCTGGGCAATATTGACAATCATCAAAAGTGCTGATGTCTCTGTGCCTCGTGTTTTTCTTTCCAATTTCTGGGTGGATCCTTGAGGGTTTTGATGATCAAGGCAAAGTTAGAAGCTTTCAATCTGGGCCTGTCTTTTCTGAAGGGCCAGTTTCCTTGTCACCTTGACCCTTCTATTTGCTAGCTACCTTGGCAATGTCATCACCAACCTCCTTTGAAGACAGAGCTAGGAGACTGACTTTAGGGGCCAGGGAGCATATAGCACCAATTTCCCTACCAGTACACCTCAGGTGTACGATTCTGATCTTGTTGGGGTCGAACTCGGGTGGTTTGGCAGATTCCGCAGCTGAAGGGTGAAACGGGATCTGAGACCAACAAAGAGATGTGCCCCTAGGCCTCCTCTGATCAGAAAGCCCCCTGTGTAACGTTTAAATGTTAATCATTGTTGTAAAAGCTGCTACCTTGTAAGCAAATATTACAATAATATATCTCTAACATATCTCATATACATATGACTTCTATATGATTTTGCTGTGTCCCAGACACACCCAACAACCTAGAAAGATGAAGAAAAACAAAAGCAGTTAACATTAAATGTAGGTATACATTTCAATAGATGCAAATATAGATTCTTACTTAAGCAAAAACTTAGATGCCATGAAAGTCTTTGTATTTTAGACTAACTCTTCACCATTACAAGAGTCCCTCCTATATTCACTCAGAACTCATATACTCTTAACTCGGGAACAATCCATACAAACTCATTAATTGGCTTCCCAGCTCACATAGGATCAGAAAATGAAATGTTTGTTGGCAGCAGAAACACTGACAATACTGGAAAAAGTGAGCAAAAAAGAAATCTCACTAAAGAAATAAAAAGTCTAGCTGCCAGGTCCTTAAAGGACTAGAGTAAATACTTGGTTAACGCTTGAGAGCGCTTCTATAAAGCAATGCATACTTTAAAGCATTCTGTTTTCCAACCTCAGATGACAAAGAATATTTTTTAAAAGAAAATACTTTAGATTTTAGCAAGCTTTACATTACAGGATGGTCATGTAACAACTTTTGGCCTCACTAATACAGATCAGACAGCTCGGTCACAGATGATAACATGTGAGTGAAATGTTGTTTGTTGGTGTGTTGTTTTTTTTTTCTTTCTCAATTATTTGATGCAAACTGTACATGTCTGTGTGAATACTTGAATTGAATTCAAGTTTTTCTGTAATCTAACAATTGGTGGTTTACTTATAGCTTGTTCCCATCTAACGGGATTGTTTTTCTGAGTTTTCGTGTTTATGGTGAGGGGTCCTCCAGCCCCTGGGAACGTGCGCTGGCTGTAGAATCAGACTTTCCTGTTAGGTGTTTCATGGAAATCTTCCATTTGGATACATTTTGCTTTCTTTTCGGGATAGAACAATCCCGGCTGTCTTGCTTGTGGATACCTCTGATCGGTCTTACATAAACACTTTGGAGCTACGGTTTTTCCAGGGCTGCTGGGCAGATATGCTTTTAACGGCTGCTTTCAAGTCTTCCTGGGAATGATTCAGAATGGTAGTGCAGAGGTTGGTGAAAAAAAGAAGAAAAAGTCGACAGTTGTTAAGGAAGCGCTGCCAACACAAATAATGGATGTCGTGCTTTCGGGTCTGTTTCAGGGAGGGTTGCATTTTTTATATTTCTCTCTGCAAACTTTCTCATCACCCCCTTTTGTTTCTTCTGTATCCTCATGCAACCCCAGAAATCATTGTGTTTGGCTTAAAATTACTGAAAAATGCTTCTTCATTCTGGGGCAGTCGGCTAATGGACTTAGGTCAAAGTAATTGATCCTGAAGACAAGGAAATCCACCCAAATCCTATCTTTCTGCTCCTCTTAATTTCATTACCTGCTTCACAGACAGTCAAGGCTGGGTTCAGAAATGGCAACTTTTACACAGCGTTGAAATCCATCTGCCTCCTATGGGTCTGTTTTGTAGGAAAAAGAATATTTCACAAACATACTTTTATGATCCTCTTCCCAGTCTCCTACAGAGGTGAAAACATAGATGAAGGGAGAAGAGAGATGCAAAAAGAATTGCTCAATGTAAATAGGAGAGGTATTAGTTAATGCCAACATAGTAGTCTTTATTCCAAAGCAATATGAAGAAGAAAGCAATAAAGAGATCATGGTAAATAATTTTCATAGCATAGAAATACACCCCAAAGCCAAATAGCATTGTAAAAATAATAAAATTAGCTTTAATTATGGGTGTGCAATTCTATATTATTAAAATACCAGACAAGTCTAGCACACTAATGCGTAAATGTAATTATTTTAGAGACATGGAAAATAGATAGAAAGCACTTTTCTTATATTATAGAACATAATAAATGCAGTAAAAAAGGTAAAATAGTGGCCTATTTTGCTTATCTATATATATATATATGAAAGCCTAAGCACTTGTTATGACCAGTTGACCAAACAACCGGTCTTCTAGTCACTATAATGCCCACTGTCCACCGGGGGCAGACACTCAATGCAGGGGCTGGCTGGCCAACCTTCCATGGTCCCTCCCCCCAGCCAGCCAGCCCAAATTGGCCCTGATTGCTGGCCAGGCTGAGGGACCCCACCTGTGCACAAATTCATGCCCCAGGCCTCTAGTTTATTCAATAAATAGTTACTCTCACCTACTGTGTGCCAGGTGTTGTACTAGGTATGGAATCCAGCAGGGACTTTCTCTCCTTGGGAGCTTACGTTCTAATAGGGGAAACAGATGATAAACAGATGCACAGCATGTGGACTTTGTTAAATGCTCGAAAGTATTTGGAGGACGAAAAAAGAAGCAGAGAGAAAGATAAAATACAGAGGCATGACATTTAACGTGGGGTGGTTAGGGGAGACCTCAATGGAGAGGGGACATTTCAGAAAGTTTACAGGAGCTAACCTGGGCAGCTGTCTCCAGTTATAGGAAGGGTTCCCAGCAGAAGGGTGGCCCAGAGTGTGTGGACAGAATGGAGGAGGAGAGCGTAACCAAGGAAATTGAGGAGGAGCAGCCAGTGAGGTCAGAAGACTACCAGGTGAGTGTGTTGATTGGAAGCCAAAAAAGAAAAGAAAGAAAGAATTTCTAGGAGGAATTGTGTGTAGATTTTTTGGTGTTCTTTTTCTGATATATAAGTAGGAAGACATCTAAGAAATGACCCTACGATTCAGCAGTGCTGCTGGTGACACTGACAAAATCAGTTTCCTTATAGGGTGGAGTGAACACCTATTGGAAAGTCCCAGGGAATTTGGATTTACAGGGGAGCAGATAAACAAGAGCTGGGGGCGGGATATATTGTCTTGTTATTGTTTGTGATGCAGAAATTATAGTATGTTTTCTTGCTGCTGGGAATGATACAGTTGAGACCAAAATAAACGGGTATTTGCAGGAAAGAGAAAAACATCTAGCTCCTGTTGGGAGGTGGCCTTACATAAGGACATGGTCCCCATGTCCATAATATAGCCCCAAGAGCAGAGTATGTGGGTCCTGGTGCTTATAGTTGAGTTAATGAGGAGATAGAAATTAAGTTCTCTGCTTAATACAGTTTTCTTAGTAAACGGGGAAGCAAAATTAGGAGAGAATGGATGGGAAATTAGTGTTGGAGAGTGAATGGACTAGGACATGGTAGGCAAACTGGCTCGAGCCACATGCAGCTCTGGCCCCTTGAGTGTGGGTCTTCCACAAAATACCACTGCTTGGGCGAGTCTATTTTGAAGAAGTGGCATTAGAAGAAGTTTAAGTTTAAAACATTTGGCTCTCAAAAAAAATTGCAATCATTGTACTGTTAATATTTGGCTCTGTTGACTAATGAGTTTGCTGACCACTGGACTGGGGAAATGTAGTATGATTCTTCAGAAACACTACTGACCCGTCTAATGTTATGTGTCATGAATTTTATTATTTTATTTTTCCCATCACCATTTATCCCCTCCATACTCTCTTCCACCTCCACCCATTCATTTCCCCAGATATTGGTGACAATAAGGCTACTTTTTTGTCCCTTTCTAAAATGAGATGGTTCAATTCCTGGTTAGGACACATACCCGGCTTGTGGACTCGATCCCCAGTAGAATTTGGGGGGTATATAGAAGACAACCAATCAATGATTCTCTCTCATCATTGATGTTTCTATCTCTCTCTCCCTCCCCCTTCCTCTCTGAAATCAATAAAGGTATATTTTTAAAAGTGTGTAAAATAATGCTATATTCAAACTTTTTTTTTTCTCTCTGAAATACAATATATGGATGCTTGAATGAACACAAAGGGTCTGTGACACAGGGGGGAAAAAACTTTAAATAGCAATTAAGACATTTTTTTTTTATTTCAGCATATAAAGACAAGGAAATGTAATGGTTTTAGTAATTAAGGATGCAGACTAATGCACGCATTTTGCAGTACTAATAAAAACTTTCTGTTATCGTCCCTGTTTTTAAGAATGAAGAAGGCATTTCCTTAATGCACTTCATTGATTCCCTTGCCAGCTCTGTTTAGGCTCAGAATTTGATAACATTTCCAAATTGTAAAAATAAAAAAAAAATTAATAGCATAAAAGTGATTTCAGTCCAACTTTCCAAATCAGTTAACCCAAAAGGTTAAGTGCTACTGCACTTGACCTAAGAGAGCGTTTGGTTCCCTTTTATAAGACCTGAGTGTAAAGAATAAAGACAGCATTTTCCTTCTTCTCTTTTTTTAAAGAAGCCACATGTAATATTCTCCGAGTTAAGTTTTACCATTCATAATGAATGCACTCTCGCCATTCAAATGCGACCATAAGTACACAGAAGATAAGAATTTAATTAAATGTAGATTAAAACCAAACAGGAAAACACACTAGCTGATAATTTTATCCCATCCTCTGGCCATATTTTTTATACTTCCTTCTTGTTCTTCTTTGGGCTATAGCTTATCAACATGCCGATAGTGCCATAACTCATTACATCTGATGGTTCGGCGGAAATGGGCAGGCTCTGTGCTTGGATTTCCAAGGCACTTACAATGCAAAGCATGTAAATGTCTGTGTTAAATATATGAGTGTGGCAACCCTGGTGCAAAGGAAGTGATTCTGAGGAAATCCGTAAACCTCTCCCAAGATGCATTAGTATTGCACAGTAGCTGTGGGATTCTCCAAGTGGAACCAATTCGTATATTTGCATGTGTGAGGTCTGGCTTAATTTTTTCGAGGTTGAGCTTCTGTAAGGCTTTCACCTCCGTGTATGTAGAAGTGGGTACATAGGCATTGGTATCCCTTTGTAGGAGAATGGTGTGTTTTTTCATGGTTGACTGTGATTTAGTAGTAACACAATATCTTTGAGCTTGAATGTTGCTCTCATTGCTGGTACATAAAAGGTCTCTGCATGACCTCCTACTAGTTCATCTGAATCTATTGAGATTGGGATGATAGAGGCCACAAAGCATCAGTGATAAAAGTCAAAAGAGACAGATGGCTTTTGTTTGTAAGATAATTGGTATACTGTATTTCCTGGCATATAAGACTACCCCCTAATTTTACAGTTAAAACATAGGTTTAGGCCTATATTCGCTGTATAAGACTACCCCCCACTTCCAAGGCAACACCAGTTCTTTTTTTTTTTTTTTTTATAGACCACCTCTCTGACTCTGGCCAATCTGAGCAGGCTTTTTATGCATGCAAATTTTACATGTTCTGTACCCGAAGTACAGTGTGTTCTAGTAAAAAGCCTGCTCAGATTGGCCAGAGTCAGAGAGGCAGTCTATTAAGAAAAGAACTGGTGTTGCCTCGGAATTGGGAGGTAGTCTTATACAGCGAATATAGGCCTAAACCTGTTTTAACTGTAAAATTAGGGGGCTGTCTTATACGCCCGGTCGTCTTATATGCCAGAAAATATGGTATATTATTTATGCTTAGTCCATCGAATTGTTTCCTAAAAATTCTTATTGTAGAAATAGGCAATGAACAGCTAGAAAAAAATCTTGGTCATTATAAAAAAAAAAAAGGCTTTAAACCAAACACAATTTTTTTAAACTTTTTTAAATGTTGCTGAAATTATTGGGGTGACATTAGTTAATAATATTATATTGTTTTCAGGTGTACAAATTTGTATCATCTGGGTACTGTATTGTGTGTTCACCATTCAAAGTCAAATCTCCTTCCATCACCATTTGTTTCCCCTTCACCCTTTTCTACCCTCCCCTAGGTAATCACCATACTATTGTACTTGAGATATTGGCTTAATCCCTTTACTTGTTTTGCTTAATCCCTTTGTGCTTGTTTACACCCATTCTACCAACCCCACCTTTTTCTAATAGCTGTTAGTCTGTTTTCTGCATCTCTGAGTCTTTCTACTTTATTTGTTTATTTTGTTCATTGGATTTCACTTAGCATAATACTCTACAAGTCCATCAATGCTGTTGCAAAAGATAAGTTTCCCTTCTTTTTTATGGGTCAAGTAGTATTCCATTGTGTAAATGCATTGCACCTTTTTTATCCACTCATCTACTGATGGGCACAGGGACTGCTTCCAAATCTTGGCTATTATAAGTAACGCTACAGGTAGGTTGTATGCAAGATTTCCTTTGGCCACATCAATGAGTGTCAATGACAGAAAACAAGCAAGAAATTTGTATTTGGTAAGGCTTTGTCAAGGGCAAAACAGAGAAAAAAAATGAGACTAATATGTATCCAATACCTACTATGTGATGAAATTTTATATGGTATTTTATTAAAATCTTTACAAAACAAAACAAAACAAAAATACACCTACAGATGCAGAAAACAAGTCTCAGAAGTAAAGCCAAGAGATTCCAGAACATGAGGAGGGCTGTCCCTGCAGAAATCTGTCCTTGTCTCTGCAACACACAGCAGAGGGCGAGGTTATTGCTCATTGTATTGCTCATCTACAATGAAATTGCCTTATTAAATTAATTACTTGGAAAAGTACATTGTAAGCTTCCCATATACTTAAAACCTTTTTTTTAATAAATGGGATATAAAATTGTGATCTCTAGATCGATATTATGCAGACAAAATGAAATTAGATTAGTACAATAATATCTTCTAAGATCTTATAAAAAAAATACATATTTCTAAGGTATGTGTTAGAAAGTTATCTCCATCACAGTTTTATGGAAGTGCTCAAGAGAGGAGGAATTTTACCCCCCACAGCCTGTGTGTCTATGTTGACCCTGTATCCTTTGGTTACCACACTTGGAATTGGTCTCCTAAGGCTGAAATAAGCAAGCCAGGCTCAGAGTTTGTTTGATTGATAAAACAACATGGGCACAGCACAGCCAGCTTCACCAAGAGGGAAACTGGTTGAAGTGTGTCCTAGAAACAACGCTGACATTTTAAATGCCAGTGGAAGAAATCTATTGGAAGGTCAACATACAAAAGGAATTTCCATAAAAGTGGCCTCCCCCTGGAACAGAGCTACTTAAGAGAGCCTCGCCCACCCAGGATCTTTTAGATCTAACCTTTGTCCCTTGGAGACAGCGTACTCCTCAGGCCCTGAAATAACGGAATTATTAGTGCAGCCTGCAGACTTTTACGCGAGCAAAGGTAGATTTTCCAATCAGATTTGGTCATTTCTTCAGAGTATTCTGTATGTTAATCAGGGGCAGGTAGTTAGTGGGGAACAGTGAAGAGGAAGCACCGTGCAGACGCTACATATTTTTCCTAACGCTCCCAAGTACAAATGTGATTTATCCCCACCTTTCCAAACTGTGCAGTGGTTGTACAGGAGAACCAAAATAGATTGCAGGCGTCTGCGTGGCGAGGAAGAAATTACGTGTCTCCCATCGTTAAATAAAAATAATTACAACAGAGCCTAGAAGTTAAGATGTCATTAAAATATTTCTGTTAATGGGTAGTCAGAGCCATCGCACAGCAGTGGCAAAAACTGGGAGTCGGGTAGTAGCACATGTCCTATCCAGCGTTAAACAATAACACATTCTTCCCGGGAAAACGAAAATGACAGGTGTAGCCATTGATGCTTTGAGCATATACTCTGACCTCGAGCCTGCAATCTGCTCCAGTCTGTGGAGTCAGAATTACACCGAGGAAAAGGACTAGAAAATGGTGCATAGGAACTTCCTCTTATTCACTGAAAAAAAATGTGTATTTCAATATCTTACAGAAATAACATTTAAAAAAAATAAAATGGAAAGGAACATCTCCCTGATTGCCTGCTTCTCTCCCTCATTTTCTTAAGCACAAAAAAGAGGTTTATGAGCGACGGAGGCTATATATTTTATAGCTTTTTAAATTGATGATGCTGTGGTATTTGACTCAGGGTAGATTTAAAAACAAACAAACAAAAAAGTTATTTAGTCCAGTGTCCCCTTGTTATAGTTGACACTGGATTCTTGCTGCATTTTTGTTTTATTTAACTGGTTTGCCTTGATGATCAGTGCTCGTAGATTTCAGGATTATGCAAAAGATGAAAATAAAATTAGCATTAGTCAAATTCCTATTTCTGCAACACATTCCTTATTACCTTCTGCACTTCTCTACAGATCATTACTTTGTGCTCGGTTTTGCTCCTAGTCCCAATTTTGTCTAATTCTCACTCACAAGTTTTACATTATAACCCACTGAAGATTTTTTTTTTCATTTCAGTAACCATTATTTGAATCATAAAAAAAATGCATTACTGTATTCATAACATACTGCTCGTATGACAGTTTTTGAACTTTAATATACTTTTCCGTAATGTGCCAGCTTAGCAGCCTATAAAAGAGACATATTGTTTGGAATGTTTCTTGCCCACCACAAATGATGAGATGCTGGGGTTTGCAAAATGGCAATAGTTTTTTTTTCTAAATGTGTGATTCTTCTGTGTTCCGTCGTGGAGAACAGTTGTACATCTGCTCAGCACAGACTTTTCGAGACTATGAACTTTAATTGAGGCAAAATAATGAGGGTTCAGGGACCACTGCTAGGGAGTGCAGGTGCCCGCTGCAGATCAATGGATTATTTACTCCTTTGTCAGAAACAGGAAACAGTTGGTGGCGGGGGTGACTGCACGCATATTTTAAAGCCCGTGTACAGTATTTTCTCCTTCCTTGTCAACCCGGAATGGTTTCAATGGTGCTCCGTGTATGATTTAGCATGCCTCCATAAAATAAGCAAACAAACACTTGTTCTGTTTTAATAATTAACCACCTCGCCTGCGGAAGAACTTTCTCGGTGATTTCAAGAACATGCCACATCCTATGAGCTCCCAGCCCTCGCCTCTCTCACCTGGCTGGGTTGCTGACACAAACATTTTGTGTAGTTGTCTAAACATTTTTCTCTTCCCAGACATTTTAAAGTAGGAACCCCACCACCACCACCACCAACAACAACAACAACAACCACCACCCTCTGAAATACATAGGGGAATCGAAAACATACATTATAGAGAGTTTTTGAATTCCAGTAGGACACCCTAATTGGAATAGGTTTTTCAAACCACTTGAGTCAAATTTTCTCAAGATTGTAATTGGGAGGTTGAGAAGGGGGGAGGATAAGGCTCAGAATCCTTTTCTGAGAGCATAAAGCAAGCAGAGAGAGCTTGAGCTTGCAGTGGGCATCTGATTGCTGCTTGTGTTGGACTTACCTCTGGACACACCTGAGTAGGACCGACCTAAGAGGCCAGGGTCATGCAAGGGGAGGGTGGGGGGAGGCGGGCAGTGTGCTCCTCTTGCAGGCTCCTCATTAGCAAACCAAACAAAGGGCTGTAGGATGCCTGGCATTCGCTGCAATTCCCACCGTGACAAGTGTCTTTCCGTGTTACATAATGATATGCTGGGGATTTAAACCGTAGGTTCTAGAGATCAGTGGTTTACATTCTAATGATGGGTTCTGTGGCGTGCAAGTCTGACTTTTAACACGTGGAGGTTGGAGACCATGGGAAGCACACCATCAACTGTGTCCACAGAGCCCACGCCTGGACCCCTGCCCTGACCCCGCAGGCAGCCTACAAGCCTCCTCTCGCAACCACCAATGTTATCTGTTATCGGGGGACCTGTTGTTGGGAAAAGTCTCCACATTTACTGTACATCTCTCTGAATTCCCTTTGGAACTGGAGTTTTCCGCTGGGAGTCTAAATTATGTTGGAAACAACTACCACTGGAGAAGAACAAATGTGCCTGGGAGAAACGGTGGTCAGTTTTGGAAATGCAAATGACTGAGCCATGTCCACTAAATAATCAGTAACTTTAAAGTACATTTAACCAAAGCATGATACTTGCCAGTCCGATGAATCTGCTCTTAAGTGTGAAAACATTTTGATAAAAATTAAACTGGTATTTTCCTTGTTTGCTAACTATATAGTCATTGCTATTGTAGATGATGTAATCTAATAATTCATCTTACAGTTCACGGAGTGGTGTCAAAAATATTTTACGTAGAAATGAAAATAATACCTTAATTTCTAGTCATACCAAATAATTGCTATGAGGTAAACATGTCATTCTTTAAGTGAGGATTAGATTTTGTAATGTTGTTACAGTAAATGTTTATACTCATTGTGGGTGTTATAACAGTTAGCATTTCTAATATGTTATATGTTTTAAGAATATTGTACTTATGCTTAAATTTTTCACTCATGCTTACTAAATACTCCATGCAAATATTCACTGCTTGATATTTTTCTGTTACTAATTATAATAGCAAATGTAGCTCTCAAGGTAAAGTTGAATGTTGCATCAGTAGGAATAAGGCACAAGTGAAATCCATTTTTTTCTCCCAGTCGTGTTGATGGGGGTTGTCAGTTTAGCATCAATACAGTTTCCTTTGAGTCCAAAAGCCATAATGGGAACATCACAGTTATGAACTTTGAGAAATGTGGTTGCTTCATTGCTATTGACCAAAGGGCTCATAGGAAAAGACAAGTCGGTGTTATTTAATTTTTGAGCAACTATTCAACTAGAAGTTTATATTCAACTGTCTTCATAAAGAATTTCTCAGTTCTCCTCTTTTGAAAACATGTGGTGTTCGAAGTAGAAGGACTCGTTGGTAAACATTTGCTTTCTTCTAGGCAGCAGCATGTGCTAAGTTCAGGCTCCAAAGCTTTGTCAGACCCCAGGGAGGTGAAAGTTGGAGATTCCAGGGACGTGAAGTGAAAATTCTCTGAGTAAAAGATATCTGGATGCAGTCTGTGTCTAGCACCCCTGCTCTCTAGAAATGATATTTTTTAAATATATTTTATTGATTTTTTACAGAGAGGAAGGGAGAGGGGCAGAGAGCTAGAAACATCGATGAGAGAGAAACATCCATCAGCTGCCTCCTGCATACTCACTACTGGGGATGTGCCCACAACCAAGGTACATGCCCTTGACCAGAATCGAACCTGGGACCCTTCAGTTCGCAGGCCAATGCTCTATCCACTGAGCCAAACCAGTTTTGGCTAGAAATGGATATTGTACCTGAGTTTCTTGTCCTATGACCTACCTGCTTTTCTCAATTGAATCTAATTTCCCCAAAGGAAATAAGAAATGTGAGTTGTAAGAGAAAAATGAGTGACTTATTCTTTTAGCAGTGGAGGTCAAGTCTAGGATATGGTCCCCCTTTCTAACACAGATGTGTCTGAGGGATAACAGAGAACAAAACCAGGAAGTGATTTGTAAGCCCAAACATGACTATGGCAAAACTGGCCCTGCCTGTAGCCGATTTAGGGAGCTCCTGTTAGGAGGATGTCTGTAATGGGCGAACAAGTCTGCCATCCTTACACGCCTTCAGTGGGTCTGCTTTCCTGCACTTTAGGATGGCGGGCGGAGGAGGGGGAGGGGGGATTTAATGTGTGTTAGTGTGTGTATGCATCTGCATGTGTGTGCATGCTATTGTTGGTGTAATAACGTAGCAGCAGTCTCAGAAGAGACTGGGGAAGCTAACTCTGTTTTCAGGAAAATATCTATTACTTCAATGAAAATGTGGCAAAATGCTAGACCCTTTATTGTCTTGAACATGAAGCTTGATGTTTTTTAGGAAATAAAAATCCTGTAAGAAAAGCATTTGAGGCGTCATCATGATTTTATTGACATAGTAAAAAAAATTATTTTCCAGCTGAAGTTTTGAGTCTATAATAAAACCTTTATGTCAAAAATTACCCTCGTGCCAGGAGATGAAAGCATGCTGCCAGCCTCTCGGAGATGCCGTTTGCAGAATACCTTCTGATGATTACGGGCCTCCCTCCTCTGTAAAGTTCTAGGGAGAATATATTTTAATTAGCTCCCACTTGATACTACTTTCGTACACACTGCCCGGCTCTGACCCAATGTCTGATCATATAGAATACATTACAAAAGAGCTGGCCATTTGAGTGCTTTTAATATAGCTTTGTACTAATGTCAAACATCATTTAGACAAGGCATTAAAAGTGTTATTTTAATGACTGAAGTGTGTTGGGGAGAAGAGGCTTAATCCTTATAGGAAGAACGTTTTCAATTAGCTCTAAAATATTAATTTGTCCATATAACTACATACTCTAATGTATCTGGCTACAAAACATCTTATGAATAATACATGCTAGGATCCACCGGTCTTACGATGTAACTAATACTGCCTTTAAAAACAAGGGTTGCTAATTTTATAACCACCATGAATCAGTTAAAACAAATAATAATAATAATAATAATAATAATAATAATTTTTAAAAAAACTGGGTCATTTTTAAGGTGGGAGGCTTTTTCTATACCCCCAAAGTAATTTGCAAGGCTATAAATAAAATATGCACTCTCTAGCCAGCCAGATATTGAATAGGTTTTCAACATGATATGGCTATCGGTCTTAACATTTTAAGGGTATTTTTATTTATTTGTTTACATGGTGAGTATAAGATATTCTCCCTGGAAACAATTTCTCACTGTGGGAAAGTGTGAAAATATGAGAACAACAACAACAACAAAATAGCTGCATACCTTAATCCTACTATTGTGTTTCTGGGAACTAACAAATGTGGCTGCTCTGGCTTTTCTCTCCTCGACTATCTCCCTGTAGCCTTATCTCTCCATTGTGCTGCCTGTTTATTGCAATATCTTGGCATTGGCTTTCATGGCAGTGCATGTGGTCATACCTTAAGGTGCGGAAGAGTCATATAGGCAAAAACCCTGTAGCCCTTTGGAAAACATGCTGTTTGTCCCTGCAGCTACGCAAAAATCTGGGGCTCCTTCAGAGACTTCTCAGGGGCTGTCTATGCAACTCTCAAATGCTTAAATGCTACCCTCCAACGTGAAACTCTGGTCTCCTGGCTTGGATGGCCTTAAAGCTCCTGTTACACAACACCAGAGCAGCTGGGGAAAAAACTCTGTTGGCCAAAGGTACCAGGCATCCTGGCAAATGCCCCCAAACAGACTAACAAAGTAGGAACCATGGCTTTCCTCTAGGTAGGCTTGGACAGCATACATCTCCCTACCCCTCCTCTTGACTCGTGTGGTCATCAGGGGCACTGGTCATATTTCGCCTGATTAAGCCTCACATATATGAAAACTGGATTTAATTTAATATAACTCCACTGCAGTATAAGGCTGGGCTATGGGGGGGAGGGGGGAGAGGAGGAGGGAGGGAAATGCTGGTTCTCTTAGCAAAGCTAAGCCACACAAATGCAGTTTTTCAACTAGGTAAAGGGGGCTTTTGTAGTGGATTTCATGCAGCAGTTGGCATTGGCAGTATTGCAAAAAGAGATGTATTCTGTTGTGCTCTGTTTGATCAAGTGCTAAACCCGTGTGATCAATAGAGAGACAGATGTCGGGTGCAGATGGCGATGCCGTGATACCTGGGGCAGCGCGGGCCTGCCAGAATGACAGAATGGGAACAGGGAAGAGCAGCAATGCAACAGAATGTGACAAATGAAATTAGGGTTTATACTAGTCGATAATTTACAGCTAATACAAAGTGACAGAATTTTTCAGTACCCAGTATATTTTACTTCCAGTAATGCTATAGCCAATAAAGGCATATTTCATGCAACATAATAAAATGAAAGCTGTGGGGAAATACAGTCCAACCATTTTTTATTATATTACAACTTTTAAAATTGGTCCCTGAGAGAAAACTAATAGCATGCAAGTCTTGTTAGACTGACGTCTAAAGGCATTTTTATCTCCAAGTTTATAGCAGCCCTGTCATTTGTTCTCACTGCATAGTGGACTGGACTCATAAGTTGTAGACAGATAACTCTAGTGACCAAAATGCATATGCTCCCTGCTTTAAAAGCTATATTATTAAGTCCTCTTTAAGTCTATTTATTTAGTTTTTAAATTTTTTTTTTAAGATGGAGATGAAGGAAGAGGGAGAGAGAAAGAGAGAAACATCGATGAGAGAGCAACATCCATGGGCTGCCTCCTCCATACCCCATATTGGGGATCAAGATCCACAACCTGGGCATGAGTCCTGACCAGGAATTGAAGTGGTGATCTCTTGGTGCAGAAGACGATGCTCAATCCACTGAGCCACACTGACCAGACTCTTTAAGTCTATTTATAAAATTAAGAAAACAATTATCAATTGCAACTTATTAAATAAACATTTCAATATTCTACATTAATTGGAATGTTTAAGCAGTCACCTGTGTAATTAAAAATGAACATCTAAACACATATTAAAATTTTTCCTTCACTGCTTCCAGGCCAAAAGCCATAGTTAATATGTTTGAAATATAGTTTATGACTCTATAATTCAAAATGCATTGATAAACACTCTGAAGTGATAAACTTTTGCAGTCATGGCGAGTTAATCTATTGATGTCCTTTTGTGGCTTAGCCAAATTCCACATATTCTTGCACATGCACATGCACATCTGCTGTAGTCTGGGAATGACATAGGGGGTGTGAGCAAAGCCCTTGCTAAGTCCTCCTTATGAAGGACTCTTTCCATTTTATTCTACTCTTTCCTCCTTTTCTCCTTCCTCCTGGGCTGCTGGTGTTCTGAAGCTGTGCTCTGTCTGCAGAAAATAACTTCATAGAACAGCTCCTCAGGCTGAGACCTCCCTCTCCAGCCCCTCCCCACTTTATTTAGTATACGCTGAGCAATATAATTACAGTAGCCTTTTCCAGGGTCTTCGTAAGCGTATCCAAGTAAAGCTCTAACGTTGGAGTGCTCACAACCCAGGACTGTCTGATGGAAGGCTTATTGGAGAGTATAGGAATTTCCTAACACTTATTCAGGTACAGTAATGGGCAGTAAGACTCATGACTACCTGTAACATTGACAAATGCATATTAGTAATAATAGGAGATAATCCATGCTTTTAACACCTTTTTTAAAATGCCTTTGTGTAGATAACAGTGAAGATACAGGACATATCTATCAGTGGAAGTAATCAACAGCATCTTTCATTGGCTCACATGGAAATATTTACAAAATATGATGTCAGTTGTAGGGACACAAGATCATGATATTCAATACAGTTCTGGAAATTTGGGTAGTCTTTCCTACCCACGATATTGTTTGGCAGCTGAAAATCACACACATACACACTTATACACACACACTTTATTTACCCCACATAACAATAATGGTTATTTTATGTAATAGCTAGGCCAAATTATACCCATAATCCGTAGTTGTGTGAAAATTCATGCTAATCTTAAATATAGATGAACTCATGGCTTTAAAATTAATACTTATAATTATTAAAAGTAAAATATCAATATTCTAAATATTTCAGCAGATATGTTTTTGGGTTTGCCAGTTGTCCTGTCTTCTATTTTAACAACAACAACAAAATTTTTGCTTTATTTTTAGGAGCCTCATTGTGAAATTTTAGTAACATCCATCCAAAACCTTGACTAAATCTTCCTCAAGTTACTCTAATCTATCGACTGTGAGAGCTGTAACAGAAAGCATTTCTCACTCTGAAGACTCATACAGAGAGTTTGCCTCAGGTAGTTGGTCTATAACAACATGAATGAACCATTCATTTTGGAAGACATCCCCAGCTGGACCCAGAATCGTTATAGGAAACTCATGCTTGAAAGTAAAGGCCTTCTGATCTTTGTTAACAGGCATCTCTTTATTTGGATCAAGACATTCCCTTCCAAAGATATTTATAATATGCCATTTGATAGGACCCAGCTAGAGATTAGCACATTTATAAGGCATTAAACTGGATTCTGAGCTTTATGTAGCTCCATTTCACGTCTAACAATGAATAAAGTTCAGGCTCATAGAAAACCATTTCTTTTCATTTGCAAGCTTTAAAACCTCACCTGGAGTTGCATCGTGATGGCAGCCTTTATTGGCATGGCATCTTCACTTTACTCCATCTGTCACTTTTAGTTTCTGAACTAGTTGAAAGGAACCTAAGTACCAGGCTTTTCGTTTGAAAAATGAAGAAAGTGAGGCCCACATAAATTAGATGGATGCCCCGCATTCGCATTAGTACATGCTCTGTCAGAACCCAGATCCCTTGTCTTTGCCATCATGGCCAAAGAAAACAGAGCACTGGGTTCTTAAACTGGGGCAAGACTCCTCTCCACAATACCAGCCTTAGACATGCTTCACATGTCTACTCAAATCCCATCTACTGTTGGCATAATGATTTTGCGACTCCCTTAAACTCCTGTAAGAAACGATATCTATATGACCATACAATCTTCAGAATCATCCTAGGAAGCAGAAGCTGTTACCCCCATTTTGCAGAAAAACGAACTGAGGCTCATAGACAATAAACATCACCCTAAGTAACATGGCTTAAAAAAAATGAACAAATTATAATGGAATGCACAACACAATTTGTCATCTTGACAACCTTATAAAATGCACTAAGTTGTGTCATAGTATTTCAGTTCCATCTGCTTCTATGCCAGAGGTCTTTTTAAAGATGATGTAAGTCTTCAAGGACATAGTTCTATGGGTATTGGGAACTTGGTATGCAAGGATCCACTGGCATCTCAGCATGTAGATCCAATGGGATCTAAGGCTTCCCTAAGAGTCCAGCATCATGGGACAGGAGAAAACTACTGCCCTTCCTTCTTTTATGAGTACAGGCCGAGCACTTTGAGAGAACTGCCCATGTATTCTCTCACCCTCAGTGCTTCACATCACAGTTATGATGGTGTGTGTCCATGAATAGAAGTTGAGTAAATAGCTGAATAAATTAATGAAGAAAAACATCTCTTATTTGTCATCTTATATTTTGTGCTACGTAATTTGACCAGGTAATGCTGGCTTATATTGTAAATGACAAATTCAAGAATAAAAGTAGGTCAGTTAGACTTGTGTTCTGAAAGGTTTTTTGTTTTTGTTTTGTTTCGCATTTTTCAAAATTTTTAAATTATATTTTATTGATTTTTTTTACAGAGAGGAAGGGAGAGATATAGAGAGTCAAAACATTGATGAGAGAGAAACATTGATCAGCTGCCTCCTGCACACCCCCTACTGGGGATGTGCCTGCAAGCAAGGTACATACCCTTGACAGGAATCAACCTGGGACTCTTCCATCTGTAGGCTGATGCTCTATCCACTGAGCCAAACTGGTTAGGGCCATTTTTCTAAATTATTACTCTTTTTATAAGTACCCAAATCATACATTTAGCTATGGTGAGGCTAAGGAAAATTCCATGATGCTCTAAGAATGCACTGCTGGGCATTTCTGCTTTAGCACCACTAATGCCTCTTTGGATTCAAAATGACTTAACCCATTGGTTGTTATAAACATATCCATTTCTCTGAATTTCCTTACAAGCCTTTGTATATTGCTTCCTCTATAAATAATAGATTTAACTCAGAAAAGTACAGGGCAATGAAAAGCACGATATTGTACAGCTTTTTCGAGGATGAACATTTTCTAAAATGTTACAAGGCTTTTGATATAAAACAATGATACCAAAAATATAAATTGTATTATTTGATCACCAGCAATAGAGTGGAAACTTAATTCAGTAGTAGAAGGACTGAAGGAAATAAATGCAATGAAATGGATGGGCATAGTATAGAAAAAAACATTTCAGAAATTCTTTGAATGAAAATATTAGTGGATTCTTTGAGTGTTGCTCCTTGCCATAAAACATGTGTGTTATACATGTTAACGCACGTATGGTCCTTTGAAAGAACCTTTGAACATCAATTATACTGCCATATGTGTTCATGGCCTACTCAGGATTACCTGTCTGATAATATTAGTTCCAAGAAAGTGCAAGGTCTTAGAATGAAATATTTAACTGTCCCTACTTTGGTAAAAATTTTTAGCATTCTGAGTGACAGATAGCATACTGATTGATTGATTGATTGATTGATATTTTTGTAATAAAGTTTTTTGTAACACTGGGTCCACAGAGGTAACACAAATCCTCCTCTCCAATAAAGACAGCCACCCAGGGTCCTGATTACAGAGGGGTCATAGCTCACTCCACTATCTAGCCTCTCAAACCTTCATTTTGGTGTCACCTATATCATGTTAAACTGGCATCACTCCCTGTGAATGGGCATGATGCCAGCATAACAGATGGCGCTAAGCTGGGCATGCCAAGGGACCAGTGTGTGCATCAAGTTTGACTATTAGAAATGGAGTTTCCATCCAGGACTGCAGTGCATATCAATATTTTTGTACATGTATAGTTTTTATTTTTAAAATTAATGCCCCATTTACACACACATATAGACACACACACACACACACCCTGTCACAATTGCTTTAGAATTTTTTTAAATTACATGCTTAACCAGATTTTGAATATAAATAAGTCCAGACTCGGTGGTACAGTACTGATAACACATGATAGAATATTTAACCTTAGGTCAGTGTTTCAGTCTAGTTACATTGTTAAAATTTGGATCTTTATTACTATGAATAGTGTTTGTCACATTCATTTATTTGTTGAACCAGCTTTTTTAAAACATTCCTACTCAAATTTCTCTGGCTGATTGTGGAGTATAAGTAATAAATATACATATTTACAGAAAATACATACTACAGAAAAAAATAAATAAAAATACATCAGTCGCAGTGGCTTTATTTCTCGTGTTCATAGTTTCACTGGTTGTATCCAGCTTACAAAAGCATTCTGTGATCTAAGAAGCTAAACAAACAAACACACAAACCCCAATCATTTAGGACAGTGGTAAGTAGAAATATACATAACTCCTGAATTTGGGGATTTTGTATCCAATACCTATTTTCTGAATTCCTAGCAGGCAGAATACTAGCAAGTGCATATTATTCCAAATATGCAGCAGACAGGAGAGGTCAGGAAGCTAAACAGGCCCACTCTTCTCCTGGAACAAAAGTCTGACATCAACAACATAAATCACTCCCCAAAAGACAACCAGGGCCAACCACAGAGGAGCAAACGGAATGTGCTTTCCAGGGCCAATGCTTCTAGGACAATACCTCCAGCAGGTGATACTTTACAATCTGCCCTGGTTGCAGCTTCCAGAGACTCCTTTGCCATTCCAAAGTAAAATAATTAAGAGAAGAGAGCAGAGCAACTTAGTTTGGAAGCAACCAATTCTCTGCTCCCCCCTGTCTTGTGTCCGTCCTATTAAGTGACTTTCTATAAACAGTCACAAGAGTCATCTGAGCATAGACAGGATAATCCCCATTCTCCAGATGAGAAAACTGTGTCTCAAAAGAATGAAGTGCATTGCCCAAAATCACACAGATGCCTAATATTCGGAGCTGAGTTTCTCACCCACATTTTTCTGACCTTAAAAACGCCAGTTCTCTGCTCTGTGTCATGATGATCATTGATGGTTCCTTAGCAAAGGGAGGAAAACCAATAAGCCGGCCTGGTGATTTGCTAAAGGTTTGGGTTGGTCTTTAAATATAAACAAAGAGGGTCGCAAACCAATAGTCCTATAATCAAAAGCAGCCAACCTGCCCAGCTGCAGGGGAGCATTGCAGAGCAGTTTCTATTGATGCAGAAACTGAAGAGGAACTGGATTGTAAGCTAATTACATTCAGGACTGGGCAATGGGAGAATACAGCTACTTGAGTAGGATATTTTACTGACTATATTTTCATCCTGTGGTCTTCTTTTGAGTTAAAATTAATTGGTGAGTATCTAGGGCTTTCTTTGATCTTCTAGGACTGTAAACATGAGACACTAGGATAAACAGAACTACATTTCCTTGCCTTCTGCTATATGAGCCAAAATTAAGAATTTTAGAGTTTAAAAGCTAAGTCACATTTAAATATATTTATCTTGAGGAAAGTATAGATTTTGTGAAAATATTTTGAAACATGGGAAATGCAGTGTGTGTGTGTGTGTGTGTGTATGTGTGTGTGTGTAAACAGGGTGGGGCAAAAGTAGTTTTACAGTTGTGAGTATTCAAAACAGAGTTTATCCTTGCATTATTATTTATTACTAGAGGCCCAATGTATGCAATTCTTGAAAGGGAGTGGGGAAGGGAACCCTCAGCCCATCTGTGCCTTCTAGCAGACTGGGGAGCACTCGCTCCTTACTGCCTGCATACTCGCTGCTCCTTATCTTTTGGCTGGCTGCTCCTTAGTGCTGTCATCAAGGCAGGAGAAACTCCCACCACCAGCTGTGAACCCAGCTTCTGGATGAGCAGAGCTCCCCCTGTGGGAGCACACTGACCAACAGGGGGGTAGCTCCTGCATTGAGTATCTGTCTCCTATGTTCTCAGTACACATCATAGCAACCAGTCGTTGTGCCATTAGGTTGATTTGGGTATTAGCCTTTTATTATATAGGATTGTACTAGAGGCCTGGTGCATGAAAATTCATGTACTTGGGGAGGGTTCCCTCAACTCAGCCTGCACTCTCTTGCAGTCTGGGACCCCTTGGGGGATGTCCGACTGATGGCTTAGGCCCACTCCCTGAGGGATCAGGCCTAAGCTGACAGTCAGACATCCCTCTGGCAGCCCAGGAGCCCTCTGGCAGCCCTTAAGCCATTAGTCAGACATCCTTAGTGCTACTGAGGAGGCGGGAGAGGCTCCTGCCACCACCACTGCTGGCCAGCCCTGAGCCAGCTTCTGGCTGAGCGGCATTCCCCCTGTGGGAGCACACTGACCACCTGGGGGCAGCTCCTGCGTAGAGCATTTGCTTCCTGGTGGTCAGTGTACATCATTGCTACCAGTCATTCCTGATGGTTTTATTGGTAGGGTCAATTTGCATATTACCCTTTTATTATATAGGATTATTTTGCACACACAGAACTGTAAACCTACTTTTGCTTCACCCTCTATGCTCATTAGGAAATAATCAAAATCAAATTACAACAAAATTAATTTTGGAAAACAATGTTTTGCAAAATACATTTAGGATTTTCACAGATAATTTTCTTCTATTATAATTAAAAGGTTAATAGATATTCCTGTTTTCTTATTGTTAATTATTACTTTTATTACTTTTTTCAATGGTTCAGTGAACCAATCCTTTTTGAAAAACTGCTTTCTTTTGGGGGAAAAACAATCTCACGGTTTTCCATGGATTCAAAGCATGTTGTTATAATAAGCTAGATTGTATTTGCAAAATGTGTGTTTTTTGTGATTTTTTTTTCTTTTAGTTTCCTGGTACATTGGTAAATGTGATGCAATTTCAGGGTATTTCATACAATTTTGTAAATGGCTTGCATGATGTAATGCACTGAAATACACAGCAAGGTGTTTTAAAATCTGTCATTTCCAGTTAGCAGAAAAAGAACACCAAGTATTCAATAAGCGTTTATACAAGGATTCAAATTCAGAACCCCTAGTGTGTAGAGAAGTTTGGTTTCCCTGTCTCCACTTCTATCCTCTCCTTCCAGCGAACACAGGCTCTGGTTTTCAGAATTCATAAAGACCTTTGATTTCAAACAGTGAGTACTAAGTTCTCGGTTTCTCTTAAGAGCAAAGTGCTTACAGATTTCAGGAGCAAGTAAGTGGCCCAAATACAGTGTGTCACTTATTTCAGAACACAGCTGATGTATCAGTCACAGGCTTTTGTTTTCTTTTACCATGAACTTTCCTCGTTAAGTCCCTCAATCACTGAATACAGACTGTGTTATTAAAAAAAAAACCACAATACCTATTATTTTTTGGTTGTATATTTCTTATTACTCTTGTAGTTAATGAGGAGAGACTCTAAATGTACTAAAACAACATATAGAATGGGTTGTTTAGAATTTATGTTTTTTTCCAGGCCAGTCAAGCCACTGTAAATTTCCCCTTTACAAAGGTAATCTCCAGTTCTGCATTTAGCCACAGTATGCCAGTAAAATTTACATTTTGATTCACAATAAAATTTTAACTTTTCATACGATTTCATTCTAGAGTCCCACTTGCTTTATTTAATAGATTGTCCTTTGATCTCATGGAGACAGTTGTATTTTACTTCCCTAATGAAGCTTGTATTATTCCAGCCACGTAAATGTTGCACCAAATGGCACAGGAAATCCCAAAGGGAAGTATGCCTTTTCCCCATGGAGCTTGGGAAAAAAGCAGCATAGTTTGATTTTGAGAGTTATCAGCCAATTTGTCCCCAAATCCCTATTTCATGCTATTATTTTATTTTGTGTTCTGGGGTCTTTTGAAATGGTAACGTGTCTTCAAGATTCTCTGAGGTTCTTTGTAACAACTAACCAGTTAAATAAGTTAATGTGTCCTTTATTCATCAGACACCAGTCACAACAGGAGCAAAAGCATTGTTTCTGATATTTTTGTCAGTTTTATTCTCTTATTTACCCTCTTATAATTTATCAATAGAATTTCTGGAAATTCATTTTCAGGGGTCCTCATGCCATATATTCAGCAATGATTTAAAACTTAGCCAAAATCTCAGTGGTTGAATTGAGTGGGAAAGAAGACAGTGGCTTAAAACTGTATTTTATTATGTGTGTTGTATTTATCCTTAAGGTATTTCTTGCCATCGTTTTATCTATTTTGAGTAAAAAGAAGAGATTAAAGATAAAGTCTAGAACATGGAGAAGGAAAAAAGAAAGTCTAATTAATAAATAGAAAGTTGGGAGATTTGATCTGGGGTCATAATCGTCACCCATATAAGAATAGTCCTGGTTTTTATCGATACTATTAATCTCAAAACCCTGTGTTCCCTCCTAAAATTGACTATCCATACAATTAAATGTTGTCTGTTGAGATCAGCTTGATTCCTCCTAATTGAAAGTGATAGCCAGGCCCTGGCCGGTGTGGCTCAGTTGGTTAAGCATCTTCCCCTGCACCAAAAAAGGTCACTGGTTCAATTCTGGGTCAGGGCACTTGCCCCAGGTGCAGGCTTGATCCCCAGTAAAGGGTGTGCAGGAGGCATCCAATCGATGTTTCTCTCTCACATTGACATTTCTCTCTATTCCTCTCCCTTCCTCTTTCTCTAAAATCAATAAAAATAGCACTAGCTGGTTTGGCTCAAAGTCAGCCTGTGGACTGAAGGGTCTCAGGTTCGATTCTGGTCAAGGCCCATGCCTGGGTTGCGGGCTTGATCCCCAGTAGAGGATGTGCAGGAGGTAGCCAATCGATGATTATTTCTCATCATTGGTGTTTCTACCTCTCTGTTCTTTTCCCTTCCTCTCTGAAATCAATAAAGATAAATAAATAAGTAAATAAATAATCAATCAATAAAAACATTTATTTAAAATGAGAGCCACGCTGAGGCTTGACCACTAGGATGTCAGGATCAGCAGCTTGAATCCCCTCCTGTGGGCAATGGAGAGCCCCTCTGAAATTTTATTGTAATTGAAGAAGGGAACAGGATCAGGTTTGTGCTTCAGTCATGCATTCTTGCAGAAGTCTGGAAGACTGATTAGAAAAGCACAAGACCAGAGGTTGGGGGATTAACCAGGGAGGGTTACATATGTTGGGGTCTGAACTGAGGAAGCATTACCACAGAAGAAGAGGGAGGAGATTAGACAAATACTTTGGATGCAGAATTGGTGGTACTAGTGATTTATTAACTATGAAGAGTGTGGACAATGAAGAATCTATTATGATTCTTGGATTTTGAGAAGATAATCAGACTCACTCAAGAAAATCCATTTCTCAGGCCTGGGTATCTGATCAGGGGATAAACACTAGGCCTTTATAGATTGGCGATATTGTCAGCCATCTTCTCAGGCCAAATTCCTGTTTTATTATTAAATACTAGAGGCCCGATGCACGAAATTCATGCAAGGAGCTCGGCCCTCGCAGCTCTGGCTTTGTCTGAAAGGTCATCCAGAGGGCCATTCAGCTGTTCGGCCAATTTGCGTATTACGCTTTTATTATTATAGATGTTGCTGAAACCAGCCATTGTGCCAAGAACTCAGACATCAACCTAAAGGAGCTTAGAAATAATGAATTTTCCTGATGGGTTGTAAGTTTAGGAAATAATTGGGCAATTATGAAGTGATCCATAGTAAAAAATAATTTGCATTGAAGAAGCATACTCCACTAGAAATAAAATTTGGCCGTGTGTTGTTACAGCAGGGATTTGAATAACCAGACACAGATAGAATAATCACGAGCATGCTGCATATCTGTGGCTTTAAAGCAGTGAGGATGGGAGGAGGCATCTGGGAAACAAACAGGTGTAAAGATTTCAAATGATGTACAAGGTAGTATTGCTATTTACAGCCCAATTTGATTTTACATACCATCCTGTATAGTGACTTTAAAATTATTAAATGAGAGCCGTGGCCAGCAATGCATGCAAAATGTTTATTCATTGTTGTATGTTGTAAACTACAAAAATATTGCTTTTATGCAAAGAGAATGCCATTGTAGAATGTAAAAGGCCTAGAAATAAAAGGCTCAGGATTGGAGCAATTTTAAACAAACTCACTAGAATATAGTAGATGATTAAAATACAATCTATAATTACATTACAGTGGTATCAGGTAAGGATAAAAGCCTTTAAATACACTGGGGTCAGGGTAAGCATAAAAAATGAAACAGTTATTTGAATAATCTGAGATCAAGTTGCAGTAATTAAAAATGAATGTATTATTCAAATGAAGGAATTAGATTACAACACTCGTATGAAAATATTATGACAGACTGAAATACGTTGGAAATGATTTTTATTTTTTTAATGGGAAAAGGAATGTAGTAACTTTCACTGGGGAAAAGTAGACAATCAAGGAATGTATGTGTGTGTGTGTGTGTATATATATATATATATATATATATATATATATATATATGTGTGTGTGTGTGTGTGTGTGTGTGTGTGTGTGTGTGTGTGTATATAGTGATATATATCACTTTTGGCTGCCAGATGAGAGACTAAGAGAGGCTAGCTGTTCAGATGCTTCTTGATATCTTAAACTTGCAACGGTTAGGCTTCGGTTGCTATTTTATTAAGTGATTTAATTTCTCAAATAATTCAGTTTCCAACTTATTTCCAAAATTTTCCCAAAATCCCTTTCTGTTTGCAAAAAAGCAACTTTTTGTAGTTTGTAGCAATGAATTAATTATTTTGCATGGATTGCTGGCCACAGTTCTCATTTAATAATGTCAGAGTCACTCTACAGAATGACATGTAAAAGCAAATAATTCTTTGTAAACACTATATGTATATGTGTGAGTGTATATATATATATGTGTGTGTGTGTGTGTATATAGATATATAGATAGATATATACATATATATAGATAGATATGTGTATATAAGATATAATTTTATTTTTGTGTATACATATATAATTTTATATATGTAATGTTTTCCTGCAAAATATAGACAGAACTGGGCATAGGGGAATGGTGTTATTTATGTGTTTACTCATAGTCAAATGATGAAAAATTTTATTTACTTTATAGCATCTCCTATTATATATGCAATTTACCTAAATGAGGGTACACACACAGCTTTCTTTGGCTTAAGAATGACATTCACTTGTACTGTATTAAAAGATTTATACAATTATCTTCCATTATTACATGTAGAATCTGCACAGTTGAACCCATGTGTATTATACAAAAGGTAAAAGTAACCTTCTAGGTATAACAACAGTAACATGACCAGGTCCTGGGAAAGTAGAAACATCTATTAAAGCAGAATAATATTTTTAAAAATTATATATGAGAAAATGTTCCTTAAAAGAAGGTAATGTTACATTACATATTTTCGTGACTATATGGGAGAGTTTGGTTACAAAACACATTTGGATAATATATTTTATATCACCCACACCTCTTAATATAACACAGTTAATTAGTTTTAAAAACCTACTGGAGCAATAGCATGCTATGAGCACCTCCTAATTCTTCCATATGTTGTTAATGGATATATGGTAACTACCAGCTAGTGCTCCACTGTTTTAAACTGGAAATGTATAATGCTTCAAGCATCACAGAAGCATCTGTTTATTCATTCACTAGGATTACCTCACTCCCTTACAATCTCACTAATCACCTGTAAATGAGGAGTCTGAAAGTGACGTCATATCCATGCTGCATATTTGCATTCCACCCCCCGCCATCAAGTCACCCTCCCCACGTGGGCAATTACAAGGGTTTTTCTGCGTTTGTTAGAGTCTATTCTCTTTAACCAGTAGTGAGGCTCCTTGAACAATGAACTTTGGAGTGAACTGACGTGGCTTCCAGTCCCATCATTTAGAATCTCTATAAGTGTGGACAGTTAATCCCTTTAAGTGTTTACGTCAATGGATATAAAAGACGACACCAACCTCAAGAAGTTGTTTGGAGAAAACAAAATGGGATCTCATAGTAAGGGTTTTACACTGTGTCATGAACTGCAATCCCACAGCCGTTCTACACCTCTACACCGGAAGGCGAGGTACTCCCACCTGAAACAAGCAAATAACCAAAGTATATGTCCACTCACATAGATAAGCATATATATGCATATTATAGGTATAGACACACACACACACACATAACTGTGTGACCTTTGGCACATCATCTAATTCTTAGAGCTCCATTAGTTTCATCTAACAGAAGGTTCAGAAGCCCTCATGGTTCCTACCAGCCATAAATATTTACAGTCTTATCAGTGACATTCAGTGGGATGAGATAAATATATGCCTTGAGATGTCTTATTTCAATATCTTTATTTAGAAAGAGGAGGAGGAAAAAAACAAAATACTTAGGTCTCTCTTTCCAAAGATAGATTGTCGTCTCTTGGGATTTTCATGTTTGGGGTACAGTTTTTATATTGTTTTGCTTTATCTCCTCTGAAAAATAGAGGAAACATTGTCATTTATGAAGCACATATTAGCTTGTTAAAATACAAGTAGGCCTCTTGCTTTCCCTCTGAGCTAAGGTTAGCTGCTCAAGATACTCTATTAGGGGTGTCGAACTCAATCAGAGAAGGGGCCAAAATCTAAAATCCAGCCTAAATCGCGGGCGGAATGGTTTACTGAACAGTCATAAACTGTCATTGTGATGGAAACGCAGCGGAGTGCAGTGATGACAGCGCGGTGCGGGCCACATTGCAAGGCCTGGCGGGACGGATTTGGCCCGCGGGCCTTGTATTTGACACATGTGCTCTAGATAAAAAACAAGATCTAGCATGAGTGTATTTCAGCCATCCTTCTCCTTTGATTCAAGCTCTGATCCCCAGGTCTCTTCTTGGCTTCATGTCCACTTCCTGGCCGAAGTGTGACTTCCTGCTTCAAAGAGTCAGATATGTGTTCTTTTCTACACTCAGAATCCCGTCTTTTTCTTCTCTCCTTGCCTTCCCTTCCCTCTTTTTTTTCTCTGGGGAGGTCAGAAGAAAGGGATCCATGTTTCTGACTGTATTATCATTTTTCTTATGTCACAACTTGTTTGGTTCTCAAAGACTAAAATCCTAAGTTGAGCCTTGATCTTGAACTTTTATTTTTATGCTGTATCTCCTTTGCCTGTCTTTCCTCTTATCGCAGCTTATAAAACATTTACCACAATTTGTCCTTAGCCTGACCCTACCTCTGTTGAAATCCTTTTTAAGCCTTAATTATATCCTGTCCTGACTTTTTCAGTTCCTTCTTCAGCAATCTTCCACTCCCTAAAAATTTGGCTCTACTGAATACATCAACTAGATCATTCTGGTAGACCCTTTGTGTGCAGGAAAAGAAATGTCATAACCTCAACAATTTGTCTCCTTCTTTTACTCCATTTTAATAGAGCTATAGAGAAAGAAAGCTTAATCTGTTGTACCTTTCTTACCTCCATTAAGAAACTTTTTGGGGAAATGGGATGATTTCTTTGTTTTCTCCAAAAATGCCACCTTCATTTTCTGGTTTCCATTTTTGTTTTTATGTTAATTTTTATCAGGTCACACACAGGTAGAATAGATATCCAATTGTTCTCTTACCTTCCTTTGATCTGGTTGATTTAGAGCTAGGAGTGACTCAGGAAAATATTGGATAGAATTACAGTAGGGATTTGCTAAATTCCAAGATTTTCCTCAGCCATCCCCCAAGTGCCAGTAGCAGTGCCTCCCTCACACATGCCCATTGGCAGTTTTCTTTAAGATGGTTAGGGCACGTGCATGGGTTTCGGGCCTGATCCCCAGTAGGGGGTGTGCAGGGCAATACTCTGTAGGATAGCCAGAGAGGTGAACGGTGCAGACAGTGCACTTTTGCACAACTCAGAGAGTCCATCTCCAAACTTACAAGTACTTACACCAAGAAAGAAAAAAAAAGGCACGGACCTCAAGGGAAGTAGGTGACCACAAACTAGAGCCATGTGATTTTCTGTTCAAAAATCTATTTCCAACTCCTGTTCAAATGGCAGCTCATATCCAAGGATCTCCCTATTATTATGAGGAAAAAAATGAGGTCATGTAGGAAGTGTTTATGAAATGTTACACTATTCACTATATCTTCATTTACACTACTCAATAACTACGCCTTAGAGAATAACTCATTCTGTTACCTAAGTAGTAAGTTAGGTTTTCCACTCTCTACATAGCATCTGAGGGATATCTTGGCTCTTGTAAGTCACTAAACCAAAAGCCCCATTTAGAATTTAAGACATCTGTTCACCAAAAACAAGGCAGCAGACATAAACCCCACCCAGATAGTGAGGGAGGTGTAATGCAGGTAAACATGGAGGCAGCTGTGGTGAACTTAAGAGAATATCACCCAGCCCAGACATCCTAAGGCAGTGCCAACCTCTGCCCTGCCTCCTGCCAGGAGCCCATTTTCAGGTCACTCTTCCACTTCCTGCCTTGACACTCCCAGCCTCCTTGTAATGCCAATCATCTAGTGACCTGTCCTTTTGACCTGAGTATTTATAAACAATGGGGAATGTGTTGATGTTACATTCGCAACCTGATGCAAATCCATTTTTCTGATGAACTTCTTGATGGACTGCGGTCTTTTTTAATACTTATTTTTATTGATTTCAGAGAGGAAGGGAGAGGAAGAGAGAGATAGTTACATTAATGATGAGAGAGAATCATTGATCACCTGCCTCCTGCACACCCCCTACTTGGGGTCAGGTCCAAAACCCAGGCATGTGCCCTAATCGGGAATCGAACCATGACCTCCTAGTTCATAGGCCTGTGCTCAACCGTGGGGCCACACTGACTGTGCTGGACTGCACTCCTGCAAGTAACGTTCTTCTTTGTCTCTCCTCCCTACACCGTTCTGATTCCGGAGCCTGACCAAGGTCCTCCTTGAGGAGCACCTCCATGGAGTGGATCCCCTCACTGCTTTCTGCTCCTGGCTCTCTTTTGCTTTTACCTGAGACTCATACCTACATGTGAAGGGTGAAATGTGAGAAAAGACATGAGGATGTTTTTACCAAATTCTGTCACAACCGAGTCCAACTCAGAAGGAGTGTCCTCTCCCGTTTTCTTAAAGGCCGTGACGAGAGTACACTTTTCTGTAGCTAACTGACACCAGTCTGAGGATTCTGTAACCATTTGGGGATAAAAATGACATATTTTAATGTTCATGTTACTGAAAACAACTGGTAAGCTCTTGAATATAGCATTGACCCTTCTGTGCAAATTAATGCACAGTAAAATTTATCATTCCGAGCTGAACAATAAAATGGAACAGAAGGCCAGGCAGGTCTTAGAAAAATCATTTGGCTCCGGTTTTATCATCACATGAACAAAAATTTGAGATTTTGCCGTTTATTCCCCTAAGATCGCCCACTCATCTGCAACAGCCTTGGCAGGAGGCCACCCTCCCTTCCTTGCTGCCCTTCCTAACTCAACTGTCAAGGGCCGACCTTGAAAGATGGGTTTGCAGAGCACTGGGCAGAGACACAACTCCCTTTCTTTGTGGAGTTACAGGGACTTGGAGCCCCGTTTCTTCCTTTGAAATTACACCGTGTGCTACTATGTTGACTGAGCACTTATTTAATTTCTCTTCTTTTTGTTAATGCTAATGTAATCGATGAGAAATGTTTAATGTTCTTAAGTGGCCCTACGCTTATATAGTAGCCTGTGTTAAGCAGGTTCTGCAAATGGTGGTCCGAATCAACAGGATGCTTATTCCACAGTCCGAGGGAGGTTTCCAAACCCACGTTCCACTCCCTTTAGTGGGCCTAGACCAGTGGTCAGCAAATTCATTAGACAACAGAGCCAAATATCAACAGTACAACAATTGAAATTTCATTTGGAGCCAGAATGTTTAAACTTAAACTCCTTCTAACGCCACTTTTTCAAAATAGACTCGCCCAGGCCATGGTATTTTGTGGAAGAGCCACACTCAAGAAGCCAAAGAGCTGCATGTGGCTTGTGAGCCGCAGTTTGCCGACCACTGGCCTAGACATTCCATGATTAAACCTTTAAGTGTTGAGAGTCACTGAAAGCACCTATACAATTGGGACTGTGACCCAGGACTTCCACTCAGAATGACAAGCGTTGAGAACATAGTTTGACTTTGCGTGCCCTCGCCATATGCAAAACCAGATTAAAATCAAATGGGACCCTAACCGGTTTGGCTCAGTGGGCAGAGCCTTGGCCTGAGGACTCAAGGGTCCCAGGTTCGATTTCTATCAAAGGCATGTACCTTGGTTGAAGGTTCATCTCCAGTAGGGGGTGTGCAGAAAGTAGCTGATAGATGTTTCTTTCTCATTGATATCTCTATCCCTCTCCTTTCCTCTCCGTAAAAATATCAATAAATTATATATTTTTTAAAACCACATGGGGAGAAGCAGTCACTCAATAGCCCAATGATAACAAGATGTGGGAGAAGGTGGGTGTAGAAGAACTTCTACAGATGCTCAGATAAAATTCCTTGCCCTCTTTAATTGTCATTTGAAGGAAAGAAATACTGCTAGTTATGGTCACCTAATGGTGGTTAGAAAACAACACAGTTTTAACGTTCAGAGCAAAGTTTGTCTAATTAGAGGAGGAGAAGGCAGGCAGGGGGCATAGAGAAGGAAAACAGGAGAACATCATTTCAGACAGACTTTGTACAGGTACTTAGCTGTCCCATTCAAAGCTGTTTTTTTTTCTCCTCCTTCAGTACAAACACATAATTCCCCACAGCATTCAGTCAGTATATTTGTGCAGTAATCATAAAACATCTACTCACAGAGTTTTATTGTTAGACTTTAAAGCATCCATAAAACCCATTCAAATATAAGGTATCTCATTCTTAATTTAAGAAGGTAATGTGAAGAAAAAGAAAAGAAAAAAAAAAAAGCAAAGAAATGGCAATGGTCTTATTTTAAGCCAAAAATTCATTGGATGAATTTATGTTATACTTCAGGAGCCCGGGCTCCTGTATTTTTCCTGTTTCTGAGGGGATGGGAGGAGGCGGGAAATGCCACATCTTGCTGTATCTTCACAGGGGCATGTGAGTAGAGAATGCAGTGCCAGTTAGATGAGCATTGGAGGATCTTCTGTAAATTGCCACAAAGTTGTTTAGCCAATTAACAGAAGTCTTTAGGGATTGTAAAGCTTGGTATAGCAACTTCACATTTAGGATAAAGTAGAATTAAATAAATAAAGCCAGCATTTTCTTCTGTGTCTGGGCTCATAGAATGTACCGAGCGCCATCTGCTGGTAATTAGTTTTTCAAAACTATTTTCTTACCAAACTATTACTTGATTGAAACTAAGATTAGGGAAATATGCATTGGTATATATATATAGAGAGAGAATTGTGAAGAAAATCAAAGAGTATTGATGTACTATAAATGTACCTCATTCCCCATTAAAGTGTCTTATTATAATCTATTATATAATAATTGTAAGGTTTGTCTTAGGCTAGAGATCTAGCAATATTTCCAATAAGAAGTGAGTTGAGTTTCCATATTTTAAAATAGACCATGAAAAGTTTTACATGTAGAAGTAATAACTGCTAAAGTTTTATGTTTTCACTCAAATAATGGCATGAAAATATTAACCTGGTGCAACAACTTTTTTAAAAATTAAAAATGTAAAACACCTCACCACCATATTGGTGTGTGTATTAGGAAAAGCACGTAATGAGAATAAAAGTTTAAATCTTAACCACCTTTAATCATTAAACTATAAGTTAAATTATGTTATAGTTTTTTATTTTTTCTTATTTTGGAATACATGCTTAAATACACTCACTCTTACTCCATATCTTATTTGTTAATTAAAAAAACAAAAAACAATCTCTATGGCCAAAGAATATCAAAGTCCTGACAAAAGCCTCAAAGGTAGGGAAGAGAAGAACATATACTACTTCTATTAAGAAATACTTAATACAAATTAGTGTCTTTGAAGATTTTCGTTTACTTAAAATTATATCAAATTTTTTTCTAACATTTACTATCTCTGAATTTCAACTGCATATGATTTTTTTCTGCAGTTCCCAGGCACAAAATTAGGCCCATGGTTCCTCATGACCTTTCTTCTCCAGAATATGCCCAGTGAGAAGCAGAGGCATGAGTGTCCACGGAAGGCGCTTATCCATCCTGTTGTAACTAATGGTAGACTGTAAAGTGCTCGTGAAGAAGCACTTTAAAAACAAAATATAAACATAAACATTATGGTATAATAAGAAAACCAAACAAGAATTGAAATACCTAGAATTTGAACCTAATAAGAGGAGTTGGCCATTGTTTACCATCACATGTAGTCTGCCTATGATCTCCTTCAGTAGAATTACTGAATCTTATGGGAGGATAACATGTTCTCTGAGAAAGGGAATAACCTGAAAAAAGAAACATCCTCTAGGCCAGCCGTCACCAACCCTCCAGACTGACCACTGCTCTAGGCACCAAAGGGATATAGGAAAAAAAAAAAAAGTATAGCACGAGGGCATTTCATTTGGGTGTTTAATTTTGAGGGTGTCTTTTTTTTTTTTTTTTAAATAAATGATGTACTTTTGTGAAGAGAAAATTAAAGTAATTATGCTTAAATGTGAATAAACACTGAGGAACATTGGGATGATTTTGGCTACTCCGAGAGAGGTTCCCAGAAAAACACCACACAAAGAGAATGTATTCCCTTTTCCTAGTTTCTTCCCTCTGTGTATAGATCCGGTCAGCATCTAAGGGGCAGGATTTCTCCTAAGACGTTTCTGAGCATTTGAACCTACTGTTGTTGAAACCCACCTTGTGGGAGAGGACTTGGGCAGAGCACCTCTCAGGGCTCGGGGGCACTGGAGCCTGCAAGCCCTCCGTCTGTGGTGGCAGATGACAAAGGCAAGGTCCGCCGGACACTTGGCACTGCCACCCTGTGCATCCACGTGGCCCTGCAGGTGCCCCCCAGCCCTTCCACAACCCCCATAGGAGTCGGAGTCTACACTTTAAAGCTGACTCTCTGGAGAAGGGTAATGAGCCTCTTGGAATGAAATGGAAATAAGAAAGGCAAAACAAAGAAGTGTAGTGGAAATGGACAAGCTGAGAAAGGAAGAGAGAGGTTCATTTCCAGCCTGATGCTTGGGGGGCTTCCATCAAGATACTGCAATGGATATTATATAGAGCCTTGGAAGGAGGAAAGAAAGAAATTAAAAACAGCCCCTCTGATGAACTCGTATAATTTATTCCTTCGCAGAGCAGTAGGCACAATGTTTCATTTTCGTTCCTCTCCACCTAATTTCTGATTATTCCCAGGCTGGGCAAGAATGAAAATGAAGCATACCCACCACACGAGTCATAATGAAAGTGCGGAATGCGCGCAGATTATTCATAAGCTTTCCGAGTTGCGTGTTCTGGTGGAGGCTTCCTCCCTTCTGCTCCTGATTGCTGATGAAGAATGGTGTTTTAATAGGCAGATGGTAAAGACAATTACAGTTAGGGGCTCAGCTGGGAGTTGCATCAGTTTATTGCAAATTATTCGTTGATAAATGCCTTTGTTTACAAGCAGAGGCTTAAGCAGCTTTGTAATCAGCGTATCAGCTGCCAGGGGAATTTTGACAGATCGCCTTTGGGGTGTAATGTCACCTCTTGGCCAGTCATTCAAAATCGCGATGGCCACGGTCAGATGGGCTGCCTCTGGACCCCATGGTGAGCGCCTGCAAAGCAAGGACGCAGCCCTCAGCAGAGCGCAGACCCCAGTATTGCTGGGAAGACTCAGCCATGAGCAGACCGCTTCCTATGGAAATCCCATAAAACACTGTATCTCTTTGCCTAAACCCAAAGCAGGCTGTCTGTCCCATGACACATTCGTTCAGCTTTTTCCAGGCTGTTCTGAGCATCTCATCCATGGGGTCAGACATCCTGCGTCCACACCTCAGCAGAAATCTGGAACTTGCCACAATGACTTGTTTATTTTTATTTTTTTTCTGTAAAAGGACTAGTCTACTTAAAAGGAAGAGCAAATTCTCTCAGCAGGAGCCATTTTCTTAAAGGGAAAAATAAGTTCTGTGGGGAGAGTGCACGCCAGGAGCCAAAAGACCTACGTGGGGATCTATGACAAGTCCGAGCCCGAAGTGCCTCCTGTCATAGAATGGGCATTCAGGAAACACCGTAGTTGAGCCAGGCTGGCGCGGATGCCCTTGTCTCTAAAATGGGAGGATAGTATTTCCCATTTGTCACACAGATCATCCCTCTAGATTAATGAGCGTGTTCACATTTCTTTGTTTCTGAGTTCCGCCCAGATCAATATTATCTGTTGGATTGATGCTAAATAATAAAGCCTGTGATATTTGAAATGACAAACAATTCAGAGATGAAGTTGCCAAGCTCATTTCCAAAATCTTACTGAAAGAGGGTGCTGTCATTCAGTGTTTTTGCATTATAGTATTACCAACAGTTGCTTGCTCTCTGTATTGCCATAAAGACACAGTTGATAAGACTGGGGAGTTAAAGATGTCTCAAGGATTCTCATGATCGACACCTATAAACAAACTTTCACATTTCATGCTAATAAAATAAGTTTTGTGGGCTTCATCGAAACAGAGATATTTAAACAAATAATCATGCACAGTAGCTCCTATAAAGCTAAAATGGTCTTTTTAAAAAAATATTTTTATTTATTTCAGAGAGGGAGAAATAGAAACATCAGTGACGAAAGAGACTCATTGATCAGCTGCCTCCTGCATGCCTGGGGATCAAACCCACAACCTGGGCATATGCCCTTGACCACAATGGAACCCGGGACCCTTCAGTCCGCAGGCCGACACTCTATCCACTGAGCTAAACCATCTAGGGCTATTAATGGTCATTTTTATTTGTACCTCCTGAATGGTATTCAGTGTTCATTATGACAACACATATACAGGAGAAAAAAAGCCCTGGCTCGTGTGGTTCAGTTCGTTAAGCGTCATTCCATGCACCGAAAGGTCTCCTATTGTATTCCTGGTCAGGGTCATTGCCCGAGTTGCAGGCTCAATCCCCAGCATGTAGTTAGCTTTTAGGGAATTCATTCCAACCAATCGCTTCCCAGTTATGAAAAGGTTACCTTTCACCAGCGGGCATCGTGTTGGATTTTCAAATTTTTTAGTAGAAGTTAAAACAAAGAATTGACCAAATAAGTAAGTAGGCTTGTTGCCTCCACCTCCAGAAATATAATGTTCCTGAGAGTATGTTTTAAACAGCCCATTTATCCTCCGAGAATGACTTTAAAATCTCTTTAAAATCAATGAAAACATACTTCCTGGTTTTCAAGGGAAACTTATCAAGCTAATAAAGAACTAACTCCTGAAGTCAAAAGCCCGGTTTCATAGCTAGAATTACTTATACCCCATATCCTCTAAAATACGGACATAATACATGATGATCTTTGGAAACAGGAATCCAACTGATACATTTTAAATTATATGTAATATATATGCAAAAGAATTTTCTTCTGTTAGTCTCAGAAATATGTTTAAGTATGTCTATCCATTTGTTTCTGGCTCCTGTTGTTTCTATTTCAGATTCTCAGTTAAGAACCTCGCATCATCAGAGGATAAAAACTACACTCTGGGGAGAAAACCAGAGTGTAGTTTTTATCCTCACTTCACCAATCAACTCACAATATTCAGTCCCCAATTTTCCAGTTCTTAGGCAATTGAGTGTTCTATTCACATCAAAGGAAAGGATGCTTACAGAAGAGTTGAAGAATGAAAGCCTTGATATCTTAAATAGTAAATCGGGTTTTAACATAAAGAGCATAAAAGGTTGTTTTTTAATTTCTGTAATCAAGTTAATGAAGGATAAATAGTGCATTTGCCAAGTAGTGCTGCTATGTGTCCATTTCTCTTGATTGGAAAAGGCAAAGAAGAATTAAAAAAAAAAAATGTCTGTCCCCTCCTTTGGCCCAAATACCAATGGGACACTCCTGAGTTGCTGGCCAACTCTGAATTTTTCCCTTCCTCTCTCAAGAACTGCGTGGATGCTTTATAAAAAGATGTCAGGAGCTCAGTTTGGAAAAGTTGAATGCCCCAAATGCCCTGCATTGCCTATAAGTACAAATGAAAAATGTTAAAGATAATTTAAAAACAGGAAGGACCTTTGCAAAACGTGCTTGATTTATTGCCTCGTATTGTGCAGATCTTTATCAATTATTCTCACTCCATTTTATTCAAAAATATTGTAAACTATGAGTTGGCATGTTGCTGCATTCGAGGGGGAAAAGGCATTAATCAACTCTAAATAAACAAGGGCGAGATCTATCTAACAACTATGAAGTAGTTAATACATTTTTTGAGCAATTTCATTCTAGAAAAGAGGTCTAAAAGAGTAGTGCTTAATTATCTGGCCTCCTCTGTGCTGGGCTCCCTTTTGATTGTATTAATGAAGCAGCTGGCCCATTGTTTCCCTTTAATTCCTCTATTGTTTTAAGAATATGTCACAGCTCTTTATTCTTTTATCAGGTGCTGTGCAGGAGGATCCACACAATACCTCATATTCCTACTGTATTTGCCAATGCACAAAGAAGCCTCCACGGCGGTTTTCAAAGAAGGGGCACACATAATTTATAAGTTCTCTTTCCTGCACTACTGCACTGTCAAGAATTTCAACAGTATTGAATTTGAATTCATTATGAAATTTGGATTCAACAATGTGGCCACGTATAGATATACGTACGGTGTGCATGTCAGAACCCTGCGATCTGGGCAGGAACACGTTGTGATGTGGAAATAGGGCATGTAGCTAGCTTTTAGGGAATTCATTCCAACCAATCGCTTCCCAGTTATGAAAAGGTTACATTTCACCAGCGGGCATCGTGTTGGATTTTCAAAAAATTTTAGTAGAAGTTAAAACAAATGACCAAATAAGTAACTAGGCTTATTGCCTCCACCTCCAGAAATATAATGTTCTTGAGAGTATGTTTTTAACAGCCCATTTATCCTCCGAGAATGACTTTAATTTACTTGTGTACCTAAGATGTATATGACTTCCTTGACAGACCACTATGCTATCTTTATCAGCTAAACTCTGATCATCAATTGACTATCTTCTTAGTGTACAGCTTAAGCAATATAGTATATAATATAACATTTTCCTGCCAGGGTTATTTTAAAATTCTGGTTCATTTCCAAATATCCAGGAAACCTATAAAAAATCACCCATGATAAAATCATCTTGAAGCTCTGATTCACATAGACTTTCCCTTTTTAAACAAGTGGGGTTTTTTTTCTTTGTTTTGTTGTTGTTGTTTTTCTTTTCAAACCTCTGTATTTAGAAATTGTCATATTGATTTCTTCCCAGTCTAATAAAGAGAAGACTTGGTGACTTAATGCTACACAGTGAAAGTTACTAAGTTCAACTTTCAGAAAAGCCCTTAGCATAAATGATGTTGCAAGCTCCTGTGTCCTTTTGTACTGCTAGGTGAGTGTGTGGGGGTTTTGTTTTATTTTTAGCTTAAAATGAAGTTTCAAACTGGTATCCTTTTCAATGTGCTCGAGGCTCCTTATCCTTCTCCCTCTGGAGGTAGAGTCGTTCAAAATCTAAATGTGATTTAATTGGTTCAATTTGCTGCATATTTTTATGCTAAGCTTAGGTTCGTGTCTTGATAAGCGCAGACGTAGTTTAGCTCGAGGTTTACAGCGTCACGTTGCTTGTATTTCCTTATTTTTACAAAGCAAGCGTCTATCAATCACCCAGATAAATTAGGAAGAAGCATGTATAGACATAACACATGGGAGAGATTTTTCAGCATGCTATGTAATTTATTAACCTGATTTTTTACCATTGTAAGAAGCCGCGAATTGCAGATAGCATGGACGAAGTTAAATGCTTTTGTGCTGGATGCATTCTGCTTATACAGAACTCTATAGGTATGGTGAACAATATAATTGAAGCTTTGTCAGCTCTGTAACCTAGCAACAGATAATTCTGTTAGGTTCCCGAATTGCTCCTGGTTGACAAGTAGGGAGTATTTTTGTGTTTATCATGTTTGCTAATGATGGGATCCTTTCCAAAAGGCTTGTCTTAATCTTAATTAGGGTTTATCAGCAGAGGTCTGCGTGACATTGTGCAGACACCGATTTCATAAATAATAAAAAGTGCAAGTGAAAAATTTGGCAGGATGGGGAGATATTGGAGGCCACTGCTTCTCGGAACAGGAGTGTGAATTTCCAAAATATAATCGAGTTTGAACTGTGACTTTATTCTTTATTATGGAAACTTGTAGTTCACTTCACTGCAGTTTTGACAGCAATTAGGAGGGAAATTTATAAGCTTCCTGTTAGGAACCATATCGCTTTGCACAAGAACTTTGATCATAAACATTACTTAGACCAGCAAGTACGTGGTTTTTCAAGAACGTCAAGGTCTTCGTCGTTACTACTCTCTATGGTCCCTTGACTGTATCTGTCCTTTATTTGTGATGGGAGTGGTGTGTGTGAACTGGGGGAGTGGCTGTGTCTGCAGCATGAGAGGCAGACAAAGAGAGACTCCTAAAATAATCTTTATGTTTGGAGAAAGCCTGAGAGGTATCAGATAGCTGCCTCAGTGCCTGATGCCATTTGATAAAGACTCCATGCCCACGCAGTAGGCATGGGATTTTATTGCTCTGGTTTGCACAATAATATCTTTTACAGTTTAGGGGGGTGAAGTATTATTGATTATTAGTTCCGTACCTTCAAAATAATAATGAAGCATTGTAAAACCAATTATCATTCACATTTTACTAAATTCCTCACTGGCTTATTTAATCCCTTGAAAGATGATGCTAAATCATGTCATTGTTCCTCTTTCTGGCTTTCTTCACCTTTCCACTCATCATCCCCATAATCTTTAACCATTAGTGGCCAGGGGGAAATTCAAAGCTATTTTCAGTGTCATTTTCTGAATACCAAAATGGACATTCCCTCTGCTGGGTTGTTTGAATACATCTATGAAATATTTGATTATCAAGAGCCTTTTTGTTCACAGTGTCTCATTCTCTCTATTCCGTAGATTCCTAACCCTAGAGGACATTAGGCCCTCTGGCAGCTTCTAAAAAGAATGAAGCCCAAACTTCACTCCTGGGGATTTTGATTTCATTGATCTGGGGTGGGATTGGGAAATCAGTGTTGATTAAGAGCAGTCAAGATTGCCATTGATTAAGTAGAATTTTTATGCCCTTTTCATGTCCAGCTGAACTTTCAATTTAAATAGGAAATTGGGCAAATGATGCATTTATATTTAATATTATTGAAGGATTTTAATATGTGTGAATTGTTTAGAATAGTACTTGGCACTATTAAGGGCTTTCTAAGTGTTAGCTATTATAATCGTTTATTAGTCACGTTAGAAGGTAACCTGGAGTTTCTTCCACATCACAAATACAGACATGATTCTCTAGATTGTAACTACCTTATGCGTTTGAAAGCTATATCTCATAGCTGAGTCATCTTCTTGATACCCTTTCATAAAGTGAACCATCTTATTTCTGATTCAGAAAGAGAACTGTGCTAATTACTCCATCCCAGTAATCAAAATAAGGTGTAAAGTAATGTAGTTGGTGAATGTCAGATGGCGCTGTGACTTGGGACATCTGGTTTTTCATCCAGAATCTAGAGTCAAACTGCCTCTTTCTAACCCCACCTCCCATGTCCTTTTATCTTCCTCTAATTTCCTTCTAGCTGTGTGACCTTGAATAACTTACATTCCCAGCCCTGTGATCTCATAATCATGTGTGATTGTTACTATTATGTTGTTGTTGTTTATAGAAGCATTAAATATTGCTTAGGACTTGATGATGATAATCTAGGCAAAGGCTGTCATTTTACATGATGTAGGTAAAGCTTGTCTTCCAGATTACACAGTAACAAGACTAGAACTAAAGTTTCATACTCTCCAGGCAAATGCTCCTTCTAGTTCATCCTTGGACTGAGGACAAATAAATTTTTGTTTTGTTTGTTTGTTTTTTGTGGGTATTTATTTTTTACAAATAAATTTTTAGTGATTTTGGTTGCCAGCTACGCTTTATAATTATCATGTTGTCTTTTAAACCAAAATCATTTGCTCTGGAATGAGGGCATTTAAACATATGACATTGCCATATGTGCACTCAACACCTTTACATAATTCTAATTGTGTTCATATCAATACATCATGAGTGTAGATTAGTACAATGAAAATCCTCTTGGTGTAACTCAAGGGCACTAAGCGTACTACTCATATGAAAGCTACAGAAAACATTGCTTAGGTTTTTTAGGTTTCATATCCATAGAGAGTTGACAGCAACTGGCACTCAGAATACAGCAAAAACCCAAATCAGCCAAGTAACCAGGAACTCACAATTTTTCTGGTCCAAAATGTATTCAAATACAAATGGCTAATGTGGCCAAATAGAGTAAACTCCATCTCAGCAGCAACTTCATCCCCCTGGAGGCTGAGCTTTCAAGTCGTTTGATAAGTAGCTTTACTAGGAAAACTGGGAGGGGAGAAGACCTGGCTCTTGTTCTGTTTTGAACCATCTCATATGAAAAATGTTTTATAAAATCTACTAGGGGCCCAGTGCATGAAGATTGGTGTGGGGGGTGGGGGTGGGGGAGGGGGGGCCTCAGCCCGACCTGCACCCTCTCCAATCTGGGAGCCCTCAGGAAAGCCCTCTCCAATCCAGGAGTTTCTGTCCATCTTTGCAACCATATGAGCGAATTATCTGAGACCCCAATCCTGTTTGGTTTGTTGCTCACAGAACACAGAATAATAGAGGCTTTTTTTTCTTTTTCTTTGCTTCATTGGTGGAGATTTCCTGGAAGTTTTAGGATATCTTTTCTTTAATTTTTCCTACACACGTTGGTTTTACTTATGTCTCTCACCTTTGCTTTCCCTCCATCCCCCACTGCAACAGTAACTTGCTCCAGGCTCACTTTGCTCTAGTGTCTAGGAGATCCATCTGCCACCAGAACTACGATTCCTAGCATTCCTGGTGCTCCCTGTGCTCTGGGCTTCCATTTCCTGTCCTGGAGTTGCCACCAGAACTACTAATCCCAGAATTTCTGGTGCTCCCAGCACTCTTGGATTTCCCTTCCTGCTCTATCTCCATCCCATGGCCTCGTTCTCGGCCAAGTCCTCCAAGTCATCAGCTTTCCCTCTCTGCTCTCCATCTGATGCCTGTGTATGTAAATTAACCTTCCATCTTTGTTGGGTTAATCTGCATACTCACTCCCGATTGGCTGGTGAGTGTAGCAGAGGTACTGTCAATTTACATGTTTCCCTTTTATTATATAGCATATTCCTCTTCTTAGCTATGGCAATAGTCTGTGTTCACAGTGGACACTTTTTAGTGAAGAAATGTTACTCTCATTTTTTTCCCAATGTCTTTATTGTGGTAAAAAACATATGACATAAGATTTCCTATTTTAATTATCTTTAAGTATACCGTTTGTTCACTGGACTTAAGTACATTAACATCGTTGTGCAAACATGACCACCAGCCATCTCCAGAATTCTTTTCATCTTGCCGAACTGAAACTCTGTACCCATTAAGCAGTAATCTTCCATTTACTTTCTGTCTCCTTGATCTTTTTTTAAAATATATTTTATTGATTTTATACAGAGAAGAAGGGAGAGAGATGGAGAGTTAGAAACATCGATGAGAGAGAGTCATCGATCAGCTGCCTCCTGCACACCCTCCACCGGGGATATGCCCGCAACCAAGGTACATGCCCTTGACCGGAATCGAACCCGGGTCCCTTCAGTCCCCAAGCCGATGCTCTATCTACTGAGCCAAACCGGTTTCGGCAGTCTCCTTGATTTTGAATACTCTAAGTATAAGAGGGGAAAATATAGTATTTTTCCTTTTGGGACTGGCTTATTTCACTTAGCATAATGTCTTCGAGGCTCATCTATTTTGTAGCATTGTCAGATTTTCCTTCCTTTTTAAAGCTGAATAATGTTCCATTGTATGAATATGCCACATTTTCCTTATTTATGCTTCTGTCAGTGGATACTTGGGTTGCTTCCATGTGTGAGCAATTTTTAATGCTCCAGCTCTGAACATGGGTGTGCAAATAAATATCTGCTTTTAATCCTTCTGGGTCATCAGGTAATTCTATTCGTAAGTTTTTGAGAGAATGCCACACTGTTCCACGGTGGTTGTACCATTTTACCTTCATCGGCTGTGAACAGGCTTCCAATTTCTCACACCCTGGCTAATACTTGTTATTTTCTGGGTTTGGTTTGGTTTGATAGTGATGCTCTCATTTTGAAGCCAAATATACTATAATATCTTATGATTTGTTTCCATTAACATGAGGTCAATCAGTGAAGATACCAAAATAGCTAAATATCAGTATGATTTTTCTTGCATTCAGATTACTTCTTAGTCAAGATGAATGCTACTGCCTTCCATTCAACTGTAAATTAGAGTTGGCCATATTTCCCCTTGCTCTAAAAACAGTAGGGAATGAGTTCCCCTGCCTCTTCAGCTCCAAGTTAATTGCTGGAAACTATTCCTAACCAGACAAGATACAAATTGTGATTTACAAATGGATGTAGCCTTCATCCTTTATTCTGAAATGAGTTAGCTCTTACCAGTATAGCATAGATGCATTTGCTCATTGAATGCATAGGTTTCTCTTGTCTCTCTGGTAAGATTTCTTGGATTCAGCCGGGCAATGAGAAATGAGAATAATAGCCCCAATCAGACCAAACCAAAGGATAATGGTTAACAATTATATAGTACTTAATACATGCCAGGTGCTATTCTTAAGCTTTCATGTATATTAATTAGCTTATTTAATCCTAATAACACCGGAAGTTCAGTACTATTATCATCAGCCCCATTTTCAAGGGTGATGACACTGATAGGCAGGATGCTAAGGTGACAAGTTCAAAGTCACATAGTAAGTGGCAGAGCCAAGATATGCCCCTCTGGCTGCATAGTTCATACTTCTTCAGGAGAGGCTTCTCTCCCTCACTGGCAATCACACTTAGAATATTTTATTTTAATCTCTGACTGACACTGAGTGGCAATACTTGGGGCATCTCACATTATAAATAACTCCATCAAGTCCTATACATTCACCATCTAAAAAAAACTCAGCCAAAAAGTTTCAAAGAGCCAGCCCATGATCTTTTTTGTATCATTCTCTTGGTTCCTTTAACTTTTCCAAATATACGCTCTATCTTTAAATGATTCCGTGTCCTCTACCCCCATCTTTAATGTTGAGATTCCCAGTCTCAATCTTTTGTCCTTTTCACACTCTACTCCTCCTGAGTTACCACAGTAATGTCAAGACCATCAATTCATTTAGAATGTGCCTATGGCTTCTAAAACAAGAGTTTTCTCCATCCTTTTATCTCCTCCAGATTCCAACTGCCTTCTAAATTAATTGACCCCAAGTCTCTCATATACCTCAGATGCTACATTATCAATGCAGAATTCAGTATATCCATGCTTGCACACACACACACGTGTATACAACACACATGCACTTGCATACTTGGGCTTTGAAGCCGGACACATGAGAGTCTAAGTCATGATTCTGGCACTGACCATGCCAGGAAGTTAATGAACCTCTCCAAGCTTCAGTTTTCTCAGCTCTAAAGTGAGGAAAATACAACTTAATTTTATCGAATAATTGACACAGTCAAAATAGAAGTGCATAAACCAGGGCCAAAGTGAATCTGTTTCTCCTCTTTGGTTTCAAGATCCTTTAGAGTCAAAGTGAAATAAAAAGTGAAGTTGTTTTTCTAGTTTTTTAGGATGTTGGTGTCTCACTTTGAAACTTTCACACTCATTTGAAGTCTGTAATCCTTTATTTCTTCACAAAAATCTGTTGTCCACAAAAGGTGTTTTGTTCCTTTACCTTTAAAACTTCATCAGCTGGTTTAATTATTTGTCCAAGTTCCCAGTAAAACAGTGTCCCCCTCCTTCTGTGCAACTCTGCCATGTCATATGCTGTTGTTATCTTTCCCACCAGATTTTTACCACAAGTTGTTTAAAAACTATAATCTTTTTGAGGGTGGGGGGGAAAATGAAGTGCGGTTGAAGAGACAGTAATGCTGAGAGATAAACAGAGCAATATTACTTATCAGAATGGGTACGATTTTTGCCTGCTTAATGAGTACAATATATAGCCTTGCAATATATACACAAGGGGAAAAAAATAGCTTTATAACATATCAAGTATGCCACGTTATTCCAGCCATAACTGTATAGGATACGTATCTAGGCCTGAGAGTGTAGATAACAAAATATAAGTGCTTAGCCTGTCTAAACATGTAAAATAAATGAGCATTTGCTATCGCATTCCAATACATTAGAAGATGGCCTTGCATAGTTAATTTTCTTTTTAATGCACCACACGTGATCATTTGAAGCACAGAGCCAGAGTATATCTCAGTGTTTGAAGAAAGAGTTCTTTTCGTTTAAACAAATCTTTATTTAAATAAGCCTTTTTGAAAAGGATCTTCGGCCTATCTTCTTTTCAGGAAGTTCAATCAGGGTAAATGGAGATAAAGAAGCCATGTTATAAGGAACATTATATAAGTAAAAATCACTCAGCCAGGAAAAAAAAAAAATGTCCACAGACATAAAAGGGTGTAAAACTAATGGAATTTTGTCTTAACGTTCCAGATTTTAGGAGCTTTTATTTACTTGTTTTGTAGTTTGGAGTTATCTGGTAATGATATAATAACGTATTTTGGGAAGAGAGTGGGAGCTGGAGGGAAATAAATTTTAATTCCATAAGGTACAGAAAGAGAAACTTCAGAAACTCACCTGAAGGAAATGTTTGTGGTTGACCCCTACCATGTTTGTTCTTAGGCAGGATACCATGTCACGATTAAGGCAAGCCCAGAAGGCAGAGTTGACAAAACTCTCTAGTGATTATGTCTAGACCTGTTTCTTAGTCTTCTCTTACTATTGACCAATAAACAGTTCATTGGATGCAAGGAGTACAATTTTTCACATGGTTGGTAGGGAAGAGGAGTTTGACTATTGTCTTGATCGAACACTCCCCTTCCCACCCCAGTTGAAACTGGTGTGAAAAACATGAGAAGGTGCTATTGACATCAATCTAATTACAGCAGGCTGGAACATTCTATGTCAATTCTATCTTCCTCTTTTTTTTCTCTCTCTCTTCTTAACAGGGGGTCAACTTTGGTGCACAACAACGAAGGCCATCTCTGAGGGCGAAGAGCTAATTGCCTTTGTGGTGGATTTTGACTCAAGGCTCCAAGCTGCCAGTCAGATGTCTCTTACAGAAGGGATGTACCCTGCCCGCCTGCTGGACTCAATTCAGCTGCTTCCTCAACAAGCCGCCATGGCTTCTATTTTGCCTACAGCTATTGTCAATAGTAAGTGCTGAGTGTAACAGCCCAGTACAGTTGCTTTGTAGTGGGGATGGTATTTATGGAGAGGGGAAAAAAAAAAGTCTACTGACAGGCAACCAGGGATAGACTCAATATTTCATATTTCTTCTCTCTAACTCTGTGTGTGTTTGCTTCTCACGTGAGTATAAAAAGAATACTTTAAGTCATTCATTCCTTTCAGGTTGGGTTCCTGAATGTCATACACAAAAAGCTGACTTTCTAAACCAGTTAAACAACATACAGCTTTCTTGATTTTTTTTATAGTAGAATGATTGTGGTATTCTTTAAGAGTAATAAAGTTAAAAACTTAAAGAAAAAGAATGCAACTCAAATTTTGATTAGCTAGCCCAGCCATTCTGCCTCAGTGGTTGAAAAGGTCCCCTGCTCTACTCTACACTACTCTGGGTCAAGGCACGTGCATTGTGGGCTCTATCCCCAGTAGGGGGCATGCAGGAAGCAGCTAATTGATGGTTCTCTCATCCATGTTTCTCTCTATCCCTCTCTCTCTAAAATAATAAATATATATTAAAATTTTATTAGATATACTAATGGAAAGGAAGTTTAGCCTAGATAGATTATAGATCATTATAGCAGCTAATTTCTTATATAAATGAAATTATATATGCTTTATATGGAGAATTTTTAAATATGCCCTGGCAAATATCCTTTTATGTTTATTAAAATGACTATTGAACTTAGGTTATATTTCTTGAACATGCAAAGTGACACTGTATGTGACAGAAAATCAGTGACCTAGGAGTCTGAAGATCTATGCTATACACCCAGCTCTGCTTTTATCTAGTTCTATGAGAAAACATGAGTAGCAGGTACATCTGAAGAGGAGAAAGCTAATAAGTGAAATACTACATTTAGTAAAAAATGTCCTTGAAAATCTCTGAGACCCTGAATGATGAAGATGCAATGTTGTCTTGATATAAAGACATATATATATATATATATATATATATATATATATATATATATACACATACATATATAGATTCAGCAATAATTATATTCTTGCTGTAATAGCATCCTTTAGGATAAAGACATTCTTAAGTGTATGTGGAATTAGTCTGCATCCAACCAGTGGATCCAGAGGACTGAAACCAAGCTACAATTTTTTTATTTCCTTAATAAAAATGTAGTTAATTTCTTTAATGAACCTTTGCTTTAATTCAGATAGTGAGGAATGTGAAATAACAGTGGCCCAACTTGCATTTGAGGCGAAAAGGTTTGTTCCAAGGGACATGAGGGGTACCTCATATGATTGTGAAACTCCAATGTGTGAATGTTAATTGTAATCATATTGAAGATGGTACTTGGTTTGCTTTCTGTAGCAAGATAACTGTTGATCCCAAATAAATCAGCATAGTTGCATACCTCCTTCATTCTCATTCTGAAATTATTAGCTTATCAGTTAAACTCATCTTGCTTAGATGGACACTTTATTAAACAATGTGGCCTTCTCAATAGTGTAAATGCCACTAACTTGGTGAGAGAGGATAAATAATAGACAGTGGTAGTAGCATATAATTTTGTATATAATCTTAATTGGAAATTCTAGATTACACTTGCTGTCCTTATTTTTCATTCACTACAATTTGATCCTTAGTTTTTTTCTCATCTCAACACCACTGCCTTTACTATCATGGGTTTCACCAATTATACAATTTACAAATCACAAATCAGCCCTTTCTGCCAAGTTTTAGACCTCTGTTGCAACCTCTTCCATGTTCCTCTGTATTTTTTATAAGAATTTTAAATCCTATAATGTGTGTCTCCCAGGGTTTCTGGATTAGTCCCAATTTTGCTATCTGGCATCCCACTGACTGATAGCTCCTTCCCCTACACAATGGCCAGGTTTGCTCAATACAGTGCCAGTGTTTGTCACAAAAATGTGCTCTAGCCTTAACTCATCACCTCTCCATCGTCTGTTCCCTGATAAAATGAATGACACAGAAATGCTAACAGGAAGCCTAGGAACTGAGGAGATACCTTGCACTCTGCCCTAACATCTAATTGCAAAGCAGTGGTCATCACTTCCATTCAGTTCTACTTCCTAAATATCATTTTTCCCCCTCCCTCTCTGCCCCCCTTGCCATTGTGGCATATGGAAATGCTAACACGAGGTCCAATCCCAGTCCACCCACTTATGTGATCTGGAGCGACTACCTCAACCTCGGTTTTCTCACCCATAAATGGACGAAGGGGGAAAACACACATATGGAGAAAATGTCCATGAGTGACTACATGAAAATGCATATCATAGCATGTCTTTATAAATATTACATGACTTTAGCTACAGCACAAACTCTCATAATTCACTTAGATTCCTGCAGTTACCTCCTATCAGTCATAAGTCTTCCTTCCCAATTCAGTACCTTCAAAACTTATGACTCCATAATATCTGATTCTGTCATTCTTTTGCTTAAAGTAATTGGGTGATTATCCATAACCACTGAGATAAAAATTTAACTTCTTAAGAGAGCTTATACGGTCTTTGATAGTCTAGCCCTTCTACAACTTCCTGCAACCTCACCTGTCCCAATTCCCATCATGCCTCGTGCCTGAGCAGCACAGCCTCCCAGCCTTCACCAAGCCTCTCTCAGGCTACCATCACTTTCCCTAGGCTGTTCCTTGGACAGGAGGACTCAGCCCCCTTCTTCATCTGACTGATTTCATTGTTCACAACTCAGCTGAGGCATGCACCATCTTCCTTCTAAATTCTCATCTGACCTCCTTCTCCCTCCACCAGATGAGTTCTCTCACCAACATGGTGTCTTTTTTCCATGCCTAACCTGCCCCTCAGAAACCTCCATCATAATCGTCATCACATGCTAATTTCATTATCTGACCATAATCAACCCCAAGAGACCTTAAGCTTCTTAATTACAGCTGTGTAGTTTTTCACTTTCACAGCCAACCCAGGCTAGAGTCTGGCACATAGTAGGATCTCTGTAACTAACTTATTAAATGAAAAGATGATGTCAGGGGTTGGCATCAGGGTTAACTTTAGTTCAGCCATTAGATCCTTACATTTTAATCAATCGGAGAAACCAATTCACACTGCTATTTATAAATGCATATATTTCTAAACCGTAACTACAGTGTAAATAATTTTAAAATTAATCTCTCATGTTTTTATTGAATGTTGGTGTCTTCTACAATACCACTTTCTAAACACACTGTGGGAAGGTAAATTGCATTGAGTATGACATTCCTTAGTCTCGTTCTGTGGAACAGCATTCGCAACTGCACGGCCTTCACTCACTGTCCAACTGCCTAATCCAGAACCTCAGAGCAGTCTCTGAGGCAGATTGAACCAAATGGCTGCTCTACCCCCACATGGGCAGCAGCTCATGCGCCCTGTGTTTTTGTCTACAGAGGATATATTCCCTTGCAAGTCTTGTGGCATCTGGTATCGGAGTGAGCGGAACCTGCAAGCCCATTTGATGTACTATTGCAGTGGGAGGCAAAGGGAAGCTGCTCCAGTGTCAGAAGAAAGCGAAGACAGTGCCGCTCAGACTTCCTGCCTGTGTCCCTTCCCACAATGCACCAAGAGTTTCTCAAACGCCCGGGCTCTAGAAATGCACCTGAATTCACACAGTGGTAAGTGTCTCCCTTGTTTCCTCTTTGGCTCTAGGAGTCTCCATTCTTTACATATATGCATGCATACATCTATAGTCTCTAACTATAGCTACAAATAAAATTAAAACCTAACCAGTTAGATCAACTAGCTGGTTATGTCATTTATTTTCCACTCAAAGGACTTGGGTCTGAATTCTTTTCTAACAACTACTGTCCTCAGATTGCAGGCCAAATCATTCTTTCTTTCTTTCTTTTTCTTTTTTTTAAATTGAAGTAAAATAGGATTATTTTAGAAACTCGCAATACCTTTGTGCATTGTCATTAATATTCATTGATTTAAGTGTCAAGTGATCTTTGCAAACTGACCATACTGTTATCCACATGGCAGGAGAAAAAAATAGGTATTTAAAAAGAAGTATTTGCTGAATTGGAATAAAGCTATTATTTTGATAGGTCCAATTAAAATCACACTTGAGAAAAATTAACTTCTAAATATGGATCTATAAAATGCTCTTGACTTCCAGAGTGTACATCATAACAGCTTAGTTGATTTTTTGACATAAAATCACTTTTAGTACTGTTTTTAAATCACTTAAGAAAAATTAGGCTGAAAAACAAATAAGTATATATTTGTTTTAAGCCCATTCTTTACAGTAAGGTGATAACTATTTCCATTTATTTTGGAATTGTATGCTCAATTGTTTTTAGTATTATCACATAGTATTCAAATTTTCCTATTCTTTTAATTGAAACTAATTATATTAATTTTAGATATCTCTATAAACATTCTTGAGTAGGGCCAAACAAGTTTTGGGAATCACAGTTCATCAGCACCTATAATACAAAACTTGTAGGCTATTTCTGGGTGACTTTCTTCAATGTTTTTGCTGCGGGTAAATAAATAAAAAACTGAAGTTGGTGCTGAGTTGTAAACAAACTAGCTCCAACCTCCAATGTTCTAGAAAAGCACAAGCTTTTGTCTTTGAACCTGTAGAAGTAGTCAGTTTCCTTTCTACTCATTCTCTTCCCTTTCCCTACAAATGATCTGTCTTCATGTAGGTGATAAAGGAGGGGAAGTAGAAACAGGTTGGTGGTCTCAGATGATAAGTCATATACAAAACAATAACAGAAGGATCTTTTCAGATGGATAGAAAAACAAATGTTAGGTTACTTAAGGAGAAAGAGAGACAAGGATAAGAAATTCCATTTTATAGCTATAGGGCCAGGTTTCTCTGCCATTTTTTAACCTCCTTATATAATAAACGCCTAATATGCAAGTGTAATATGCTAATGATATGCTAAGGTCACTCAACTGCTTGCTATGACATACACTGACTACCAGGGGGCAGATGCTCCAACCGGTAGGTTAGCTTGCGGTTGGGGTCCAGCGGATCGGGATTGAGCGAAAAGGGCTGGACACAGCCTGGAATCCTCCCATGGTCACTCCTCACATGGCAAACCTGCCATGCCCCAATCATGAACTATTGGGGTCCCTCAGCTTGGCCTGCACCCTCTCACAATCTGGGACCCCTTGGGGGATGTCAGAGAGCCAGTTTTGGTCTGATCCCGCAGGTCAAACTGAGGGACCCCACTGGTGCATGAATTCGTGCACTGGGCCGCTAGTATAAATATAAAAGGCAATTCTCATTTTAGTCTAGAGTACAGAGAGGATGAGCCAAGCCTGATTTAACCATAAACTAACAAATGAGGACTAGAGTTACCGTATTTTTCGGACCATAAGACGCACTTTTTTCCCCCCAGAAGTGGGGGGGAAAAGTCCCTGCGTCTTATGGTCCAAATATAGCCTACACATATACTTTTAAAAAAAAGTTTTTTTACTTGCCCGGCTCTGTGTGGTCTCTGTGTGCTTGCCCGGCTCTAAAATGGTTCTAAATGCTGCTGTTTACTTTACAGGGTTGATTACATGTGTTTATGACTGTGATGTTGGGTTTTAATGCACATAAAATATTTTAGGACACTATTTGTTTCAGAATCTTTTTTTCTTCATTTCCCTTCTCTAAAAACTGGTGCGTCTTATGGTCCGGGGCGTCTTATGGTCCGAAAAATACGGTAACTTTAGTGAGTAAAAGTGTCTGGATCTCAATTCCAATGCATGGGGGGGAGGGGTCCTCCAGGGGGATCCCCTACTCCACCACCAAGCAATTGTTTAAAAACCAACTGGGTATCCTGTAATTCAACTCAATTCTGATACATTCTACCCAGAGATAGCATTCGATACCATGGGTTAAGAACTCAAGACAGCCGCCCCCATTTCAGATGTTAATTGCAAGTCCAGATTGTTACCTGTGCATCTGACCAACTGGTGGCTATAAATCAGAGATTGCCAAGACCCCTTCCTTGGGCTTGAATAATTTATTGGAGTGGTACATGAAACTCAAGAAACCCATTTATTCACCAGGTGACCAATTTATTATGAAAGGAAACAACTCTGGGGCAGACAAATGGAAGAGATGCCTAGGACAATATATGGGAAAAGGATGAGGAGCACCCTATGCCTCCTCAGAGTATGCCATTCTCCCCTAATCTACATGTTCACCAACCCTGAAGCTCTTTGAGCCCAATCCTTTTAGTTTTCTATGGAGGTTTCATTACATAGACATGATTGATTAATCATTGGCCATTGGCTGTTGAACTTATTCTCCAACTCCTCAACCCCCTCCCAGGAGGTTGGGGATGGGGGAAGACTAAAAGTTTCAACCCTTTAATCATGGATTTCTTTCCCCTCCCCCAACCCCACCTTAATAAGCCTCCCACCCTTTGGTTACCTAGGGGCTTTCCAAAGGTCACCATTAACATAACAAAAGATGCCTTTATCACTCTTATCACAGGAAATGTTAAGGATTTTAGGAGCAGTGAGCCAGGACCCCCAAATATATATAAGAAATAAGTTAATAGTACGAATTGTTGCTGGTGAAAATGGGTTCTTGTGGTATCTCAAGAAAGAAATTTCAAAGGGCGCACAAGCTTAAGAGAAGTTTAAATGGAGTGGCAAGATTTAATGGGGTGAAGGGAAATGATACACCCTAGGGATATAGACTGTGGGCAGAATCTAGCAGCAACTGCTCCCAGATACTTGATAATCCTCCTTTTAGTCTTCATTTTCCCTAGGAAAGCTTTTCCTTGTTCTGCACCTCCCACCCTAACCAGTCCCTTTCCTGAACCATCTGGGGTTCCGTGGCCCTTATCCAATCTGATTCTTTTCCCAGCTAGGCTCTGTCACCATGTTGGCTCCTACTGTGCATGTCCCAAAGATTTACTGGTTTCTACTGCCATGCACTTACCTCCCCCTGTGCCATCTTGGTTTCTACTACACATGTGCCTAGCAAATGAATTTCCCCTGCTGTTCTTCTTCTTCTTTTTTTTTTTTTAAGTATGTTTTTATTGATTTCAGAAAGAGAAAGGGAGAGGGAGAGGGAGAGATAAACATCAGTGATGAGAATCATTGATCTGCTGCCTCCTGCATGCCCCCTACTGGGGATTGAGCCTGCAACCTGGGCATGTGCCCCAATCAGGAATCAAACTGTGACCTTCTGGTTCATGGGTCAACGGTCAACCGTTTAGCTACAAGGGGTGGGCTCTGCTGTTGCTCTTATCCCTTCCTCAGTAATCCTGGCTAATGACCTGTAACCAGTTCTTCCTGCCCACTTTTTTGGAGGACGCAGTAGTCCCCTGAGGAACCTGTGAATATTGTAGCTTCCAAGTGAATGAGGCTTAATGTCAGATTCAGCTCCCTAGTAGATTAGGTTTAATATCGGATTCAACTCCCTAGTTTATTAAGCTTAACGTCTCGATTCCCTTTGCTTCCTCACTTTATTAATAACTAGCTAACTACTTACACTAACACCATGAGATTCTGAAAGGTTTCAGTTCATTCCTGTTGTATTGAAGACATTAGGTCATTGTCAAGGTTCCTGTCATCACAAAACCAACACATGAAGGTCTCAGTATTCTTATTTTGTATGTCTCTCCAGGAGTGAAAATGGAAGAATTCCTCCCTGCTGGTGCTAGTCTGAAGTGCACCGTCTGTAGCTACAATGCTGATTCTGTGATCAACTTTCACCAACACCTGTTCTCCCATCTCACTCAAGCTGCCTTCCGCTGCACTCACTGCCACTTCGGCTTCCAGACTCAGAGGGAGCTCGTGCAGCACCAGGAGCTCCATGTCCCTGGGGGCAAACTTCCCCGAGAAAGTGACCTGGACCACTCCCCCAGCGGAACGGAAGACAGCTTACCGCCAGCCACGGACTTGTTGGCCAGAAGCGAACTCCCCCAGAGCCAAAAGGCCATGCAGACTAAAGACGCCAGCTCTGACACCGAGCTGGACAAGTGTGAGAAAAAGACTCCGCTCTTTCTCACGAACCAGAGGCCAGAGATCCAGCCGGCAACAACTAAGCAAAGCTTTTCCTACACGAAAATCAAGTCTGAGCCCTCGAGTCCAAGACTTGCCTCCTCTCCCGTGCAGCCTAACATGGGGCCTTCTTTCCCGGTGGGTCCTTTCCTCTCTCAGTTTGCTTTCCCCCAAGATATCACCATGGTCCCTCAGGCTTCAGAGATCTTAGCCAAGATGTCCGAGCTGGTGCACCGGCGCCTGAGGCACGGAAGCAGCAGCTACCCTCCCGTCATCTACAGCCCCTTGATGCCCAAGGGGGCCACTTGCTTTGAGTGTAACATAACTTTCAACAATCTGGATAACTACCTAGTGCACAAGAAGCATTACTGCAGCAGCCGATGGCAGCAGATGGCCAAGTCCCCCGAGTTCCCTGGGGTTGCAGAAAAGATGCCCGAGGCCCTGAGCCCCAACACCGGCCAGACCTCCCTGAACCTCCTCAACCCGGCTGCTCACGCTGCTGATCCCGACGGGAATCCACTCCTCCCAACGTCCTGCATCAACTCCTCCTCCGTGGTCTTAGATTTAATCGGGCCCAACGGGAAGAGCCACGACAAGGACTTCTCTGCTCAGGCCAAGAAGCTCTCCACCACCTCCAGCGGCAACGACGACAAGATGAATGGGAAACCCGTGGATGCAAAAACCCCCTTGGTGGACGGGGAGAGCGACCCCAACAAGACCACCTGCGAGGCCTGCAACATCACCTTCAGCCGGCACGAGACCTACATGGTCCACAAGCAGTACTACTGCGCCACCCGCCACGACCCGCCGCTCAAGAGGTCGGCCTCCAGCAAAGTGCCCGCCATGCAGAGGACCATGCGCACACGCAAACGGAGGAAGATGTACGAGATGTGCCTCCCCGAGCAGGAGCCGAGGCCCGCGCTGGTCCAGCAGCAGCGCTTCCTGGACGTGGCCAGCCTCGGCAATCCGTGCACCTCCTCTGCCCAGGAGCCCCCCGACGGGCTTGGGGAATGCTACCACCCACGATGCGACATCTTCCCGGGCATCGTCTCCAAGCACCTGGAGACGTCCCTGACCCTCAACAAGTGCGTCCCTGTCTCCAAATGTGACGCCCCAGCTCATTCCAGCGCGTCCTGCCTGGAGATGGACGTGCCCATGGACCTCAGCAAGAAGTGCTTATCCCAGGCCGAGCGGACCACCGCGTCCCCCAAGAGGCTGCTGGACTACCACGAGTGCACCGTGTGCAAGATCAGCTTCAACAAGGTGGAGAACTACCTGGCCCACAAGCAGAATTTCTGCCCTGTCACCGCCCACCAGCGCAACGACCTGGCTGCGCAGCTGGACAGCAGCAAAGCGTTTGCTGCGAACCCGGAGAGCGGGCGCAGCAGCCCCGATGCGGCCGCCGGCTATGACCGGAGCATCCTCAAGTGCGAGAAGAACGGGAGCCTGAAGCAGCCTTCCCCCAACCCCAACGGGAACCTCTTCTCCTCGCACTTGGCCACCCTGCAAGGCCTGAAGGTCTTCAGCGAGGCTGCCCAGCTCATCGCCACAAAGGAAGAAAGCAAACATTTGTTCCTGCCGCAATGCCTTTACCCGGGGGCCATCAAGAAGGCCAAGGGAGCCGCCGACCAGCTCTCTCCATATTATGGGATCAAGCCGAGCGATTACCTTGCAGGCTCTCTGGTCATCCATAATAATGCCGACCTGGAGCAAGGCACGAATGCAGAAAATGAATCTCCCCCCAAAGGCCAGGCTGCCTCCAACGGGTGCACGGCGCCCAAGAAGGACTCCCTGCCTTTGCTGCCCAAAAACAGAGGCATGGTCATCGTCAACGGGGGACTGAAGCCAGATGAGAGGCCTGCCCCCTCCACCAACCCGCAGCAGGAGAACATTTCCCAGAATGCCCAGCACGAAGAGGGCCACAAATCTCCCTCCTGGATCTCGGAGAACCCTTTGGCCCCCAATGAGAACGAATCCCCAGGAGTGCCCTCTGCGGAGGACCAGTTGTCTAGTATAGCGAAGGGGGTAAACGGCTCCAGCCAGGCTCCCACCAGCGGCAAGTACTGCCGGCTGTGTGACATCCAGTTCAACAACCTCTCGAACTTTATAACCCACAAGAAGTTTTATTGCTCGTCACATGCAGCGGAACACGTCAAATGAGATGACTAGCTAACTTAGAGACGCCAAGGCCCCTTTTGGTACAGTGTTGAGTAACGTTGATTCTTCCCGGCCCAGAAAGTGATAAACCAACAGAAACAGAAGCTGTGTGGGTTGTATCTGGGTAACCGGGATGGCCAAATGGAAGACTTAAGGTGTACTTTCATTACAGTCCATTAGTAACGTGTATTATTGGTGCCATTTTCAAGAAAAAAGAATTAATTTATTTTACCGGCAGTATTCATAGCTGTGGTTATGTTATTTTTATTTAAAAAAAAAACACACAACAAAACTTTATATTAAAGTCATTTGTAATGTTATTGTATAGTTATCGTGTAGCACATATGGTTTGCACTGTATAGTAGCTTTTAAAGAAAATAGTCACAAACAATACAGAAAAAAAAAAAGCATTTTAGAAATAGCTTCAAAAGCACTCGTGTACCTTGGTTTTCTTCTTATATGCTGTTGCAGATGAACGTATATGCTAAAATATAACTTGCAAAGATGTTCTAAGTACACATGCTGTAAGTTCGCCTTAAGATTTCAATTCTTGGATAATCAGGCCCTGTTTGCACTTTATATTTTAGCAGATACCATCCCTTAGTCACTAGGCTTTGCATTTGTATGTAGCCGTATGTTTCTGTCCATTTTCTTAACCTTAAAACATGTATGTTAAATGAAGATGGCCATTTTTTTCTTGTATAGTACTTGTATTTTCTTTCGCTGATGCAGCTCTGTTCTCAATTTTTAAACCTTTGCTGTTAAATGCAATACTTTATAAAGAATGAACAAAATTACTGGAAGCAGTATTGTAAGTAAACGAAGTAGTATTAACCAGTTTTATCTTTTGAAAGGCACAGTCTAAATCGAAACCCTGAACTCAATGCTGCAAGTATGAATTTAATTCATATATAAGATCTATTTAAATATAATAGTAGCAATACTGCACCTGGTGATCACAAAGATAATGTTCTACTTCTGATAGAAATAATTTCTCAACAAATGTTGTTACTATGCATGTATATGGATGGAATAAAATTCCAGATTGTTGGAGACGTTTGGCATACTTTTTTTTCCTTTAAGATATAAGAGCAACCCCATATATGAAGAGAATAGGTTCACCAAGGCATTAATAGCTGTAATAACATGTTGTCAAAACAGTAAAGCAATAGATTGTCCTTTCTATGTGGCTAATTAATATAACTTATTATATTAAAATGAATTAGAGACTCCAGGCTATGAAACTAGAAAAGTTCTTCATTATAACTATATTATACAAGCACTCTACTTCCTCCACCCCTGTAGCAGAGAAAAAGAGAAATTCCGTGAGTGTCCAAAAGGCTTACAGAGCCTCTACCCAAGAACTGGTACAAAGTTTGGTCAAATGTGCCCAACTTTTAGATAGAGTTTGCCGGAGAAAGAGGTTTGCATTTTGAGGAGCAGTGAAATGGTGTGTTAAAGTGGCTCTGATGAGTAAAGATGCACACATTTCATGCTTGTGATTTGTAAAAGACTGGATTTCACACATCTCATTTGTCCATTGAAAGGGTTTGCACGTTGAGGGGGACTGGAGGGCAGTGTGGGTTATGGAGGACCTGGTGGACTCCCCAGAGGGGTTGAGATATGATTCTATAGGCTAGATGATACCCATTGCCATTCAAATCCACAATGACTTTAGAAGCATCCTGATCTGCAAAAGCAGTTGCTTCTCCTGTGCCTGAGAAGCACTATTTGCAGAGAGATCATGATGCACCATTAATTGTCCATATTGGATGTGATAACATAACCAACCTAAGGTGCCAGCCTCATAACGTATAAACAAGGGGACAAAACATAAAAAATACTATGTTGTCAAGGCCATTTTTTCAGTTGCTTGTTGAGAATAACTATCTTCCTTCCTATATAATAAAAGGCTAATATGCAAATTGTCCCCTTGACGGGAGTTCAACCATGAGTTTGACCCAGAGTTCAACCAGGGGGCAGGGCTAGCCAGACAACCACCTATGGCTGCTCCCCTGGATCAGTCCCACCACCCTCGTATGCCCCCTCCACCCTGTTCATGGGCGGGGCCATCCAGCCAACCACCTGTGGCCCCTGCCTCTGGATGGCCAGACCCCACTCATGCATGAATTTGTGCACCAGGTGTCTAGCTTAAATATAAAATGTTGTCTTTAACTAATACTTCTCATTTCAGGTGAGCAAAATTTAGATGCTTAAATGAGTCTTGCAGAAATCAAAGTGCTCAGGGACCCACAAGTATGATCATGCAGATCTGCTCAGTTCTCAGGTGGGAGCTGGCAAGCTTGGGTATTCTTTACGGGACTTTCTTCAATCTCTTCTTTTTTGTCATTTTATTGAGGTGTCATTGGCTAATAAACAGATTTCAGGTGCACACTTCCATAATACATCATCTATATATTGTATGTTTACTACCCCAAGTCACAGCTCCTTCCAACTCCTTTATCTCCTCTATACCCTCTTCTACCTTTTCCTACCCCTCCCCTTCCCCACTGGTAATCACAATGCTTTTGTCTGTGTCTATGCATTTTTTATGTTTGTTTTTGCTTAATTCAGTCACCCTTTCCCAATCTCTTCTTCTTTAAAAATAAAAAAGAAAGAAAATCATCTAAGCAACATTTCTTTATTGATAATCTAGGATTTTACCCACTATTTCGGGAAGGATGGCAAAAAGAGCAATGTTTCTTCATATTGGATTTTTGGATTTTGGAGGGCAAAGCAACCTTAGGGTATTCTATTGTCCTCCCTTGACCACAATGGGGAATCATTGAATTAATCATAGAGTGAATGGGGGAGTAGTCTTCTGATGTTAACACCAAACTAAATTAAGCTGGCAGCAGAATTTAACACACAAGTTGGCCTTCAACGTGTTGTGATCTTATATGTAACACATTCCAATGTTTATAACTATTATAATTTTAAAATGAGTCAACATGTTAGTTTCAATATTGAAATTAAAACTAAAAATTAAGTTGTTATAGAATCTGAAAAAAATTAGATATTTAAAAGTCTTAATTAGGCGTCCAACCTCTTATTTTCAAAAAAAACTGAGATGTGAAGTGGCCAAAGTCAGGAAACAATGGGTGAAAGCTTACATAACTTCCTTTCCCCACCATACCAGAGGGCACACAGCTAAAATCCCAGCTACTTTTTCTTTCTCCAATATATTTATGTCTCACTCAAACCTTCTCTGGAGATAGGGAAAGGAGAGCATGTTAGTTTCTCACTACTCCTGTAAAAGTGACCACAAACTTGGCAACTTTACAGACATTTCTTCGTTCTCAGCTCTGAAAGCCAGAGTCTGATAGCAAGATGTCAGCAGGGTGCCCGGGTGGTATAGTTCAGTGGTTGCACTGCGACCTATGAACCAGGAGGTCACTGTTCAATTCTGGTCAGGGCACACACCCAGGTTGTGGGCTCCATCCCAGTGTGAGCTGTGCAGGAGGCAGTGGGTCAGTGATTCTCTCTCATCACTAATGTTCTCTCTCCTTCTCCCTCTCCCCTCCTCTCTGAAATCAATGAAAACATATATGAAGAAAAAAAAAATAGAATACCTTCCTTATGTCTCCAGTTCCTGGTGGCTGTCAGCATCCCTTGTCTTGCAACCCCATGGCTCTCATTCCTGCCTCCCGTGGTCACCCTGCCTCTTGCTCTCTGTAACGTAGCCTCCCTCTTCTCCTGGAAGGACCTTGGTGATGGCCTTAAGGCTTACCAGGCTCCTCTCCCTGAGGCCAGTCCTATGGGTGCACACATCTTTACCGCCAGCATTGGTGCCCCTAGCATTTGCTGCAAACATTTTCACAGCACAAGTGTTGGCCGGAGGCAATTTCTCCGTAAAAGAAAAAAAAAATAATGGGTCGACAGTTTGGCTTCATGTCTCTATGGATGGAAGCAACAGACGATGTATGTAAGCTGGTTGCCAGATTGCATACTATCCTAGAAAATGGTTAAAAACCCATGTGTGCAAATCCTCGGTGAGCACTGTCCTCCCTGACGCCCTGCAGACAAAACGCTAGCCCCGCAAAAGAGGCGGCCACTCGTTCACAACAGTTTTCAAGAGCATTGATTATCCATTCTTTAGTTGGAAACTCTCGATGAAAATATTTAAGTATTCAAGTGCAAAGAAAAAAAATAAGTCAATGGGAAGGAGAAGACAAATTAAGCAAAAAGAAAAAAAAGTGTAATAATATGAACAAAAGGTCTTCCAAGATGATATATTTTCGTCTTCCACAATAGAGTACTTTTATTTCTATGATCAGGTGTTTTTTTGTTTGTTTGTTTGTTTGTTTGTTTCCATGTTGCGTGATCATGCTCTTATTAATGCTCCCATTTCTTCATTGCTCTTTCTTTTACGGCAAAATTGCCTTACGGCTTACGGCCGAGTCGCCCTGCGGCCAAGATGTTTGGGGCGAAACCACCTGCATGGACCTCCTCGTATCTCCATCCTTCATCACACCTGCGGAGACCCTCTCTCTTCTTAAGGTAACATTGCTGAGTTTCGGGGACCAGGCCTGGGTGTCTTGGGGGGCCGTTGTAGTGCAGCCTCCTAGCGGGCGGTAAGCAATGCTCTGCCCGTGTCCGGGCGGAGCAGGGAGGGAGCAAGGGGAGCTGGGCCCAGCCAGGCTCCTCAGATGGGAAGTAGCACAGCAGCAATGGTGGTCCCCAACCTGGGGAGCTTCCTGGGGTGTAATGGAGACCCAAGTGTCATTCATTCATGTGCATGACATTCATAAACAACGCAGCATCTACACTAGCGGGTCTCCCCTGCTCGCTGGGGACTCAGTCATGAGGCGGAATTGAGTACAGTGACCACCTAGCCAGGCTGGATGTCTGTCGGGAAGTTAGTCTGAACCTTATTAATTCACAGAATCAGGCAAAAGCAGGCACAGGCTAGGCGAAAGTTTACTCTGGCACTACCGAGAACAAAGAAAGTTTGCTTAGTACCTTAGTAGAATAAACAGGATTGAAAGAAAATAAACTGTTTTCAAGAACCTTGGCAACCCCGTTTTGCATACCAAAGAATATATTCATGTCAAAGGAGTCTTATCTTCGTATTGAAGAAGGTCGGAGCTTGTTTGCTTGACAAGGCTTCTTTGATTATTCATTCCGTTTTCTACATGTGACAGAACTGGCTGCGGGTGGTGTAAAATGCCACTCAGTTCAGAACCCTTTTTTCCACTGGGGGAGGTCAGTGACCCTCAAGAAAAAACAATCAAGTAAAATACAGTGTTGTTGTGTTTAGGAAAATATATGCAATGACCAAATAGTCTTTTAAAATTAATAATGGGGATAGAAAATTTCATTAAAAATACAAGAAGTGAAAAAAATATATATACTCAATATAATTCGTTTAAAGTAAGAGGATAATAGAAAGGAGATGATTCAGAGGAACAACATAAAAATCATGGAATAGTAAGGGGAAAACAGAAAATGTGAGGCAAAGGAATTTCCAGGAAGGTATTCATACCAAGATGCTCAGAGACACCCCTGGGATGGACACACCTGCTACAGCAGATGAATTGTCCCTGACCCTAGGCAAGGCCAGTTTTTCCACTTAAGTTTCCAATTCCCTATAGTCAATTATTTCCTCTCTTTCCTCGCAAAAAAGCAATAGATGTGTCTTTTTTTTTAATTAATTGATTGATGAGAAAGAGAGAGATTTATTTTTCCACTTGTTTATGCATTCGTTAGTTGATTGTTATACGTGACCTGACCAGGAATCAACCCACAACTTTGGCTTATCAGGAGGATGCCCTAACCAGTTTATCTACCCAGCCAGGGCCAGGTGTGTCTTTTTCAATTTATGTGAGGATGTGGACAAGAAGCATCAACATGTGCTCTAAACTGAAGTCTGAACCAGAATGGAAAGGTCCTTCGCAGGTGTCATGGATTGTGTAATAATCTGTCAATTAATCCTGGAGGATGGAGCGAGTTCCAATAATGCTCAGATAAAATCCCTTGTCAGTCTTATGGAAGGAGGCTTGGGGCAGATTCAATTCAATTTTAGGGATTAGAGGTGTGTGATGTTACCTACGTATAGTGTCGATCAGTAAATGCTTATCTACCACATCAGTACTACAATCACTATTTTACCAGTGTACCAACTGAAGCTTAGAGCATTGAGTTCCCCAAGTGTCAGAGCCAGTAGAGCCGTCTGGAAGCCAGTTGCCTGTCTCAAAGCTTTTGCTACCCTTCTTCATAAGGCCGTGGGTCTTCCTCCCCCTACCTCAAGCCAAACCCCTCATCTTGTGGCAGGCTGCTGACATTATTTTGTTGCCCACTGGCACTGAAGCTGCCTGTGTGAGGATAGTCACATGACCCAGTCTGCCTGGGGCAGTCCTGGCCTGGTTCAGAATTTACCTTCAGCTTTTTGTATTATCAAGAGTTACATCGAAATAAGCTGAGGCTTATTTCAGATGAAATCTGAAATAAGATTATCTGAATCATCTCCTTTCTATTATCCTTTTACTTTAAACGAATTATATTGAGTATATATATATTTTTTCATTTCTTGTATTTTTAATGAAATTTTATATCCCCGTTATTAATTTTAAAAGACTATTTGGTCATTGCATATATTTTCCTAAACACAACAACACTGTATTTTACTTGATTGTTTTTTTCTTGAGGGTCACTGACCTCCCCCAGTGGAAGGTTCCATAGCCTCGCAGTTTGTATTTCCAGCTATTGACATCGTTTTTGCCACTAGTGGGTAAGGTGCACTAGTGGAAAGTTTCCTCTCAGTGGTAAAGCTGAGAGGCAACCAGTGGTACCTTGTCTTTGGCATTGACCCTTTTCACATGCAATGTGATGAACACCTTCTTTGCAAGGACAGTAAGTTAGGTGCGCCATGATAAAGCACATTTGAACAGAGCAGGTAGGGACATTTCACCCTCAGTTTTTCATTGGTTGCAGGAAAAGATTTTGGAGCTGCTTCCCCTACTCACTCTTAGGTATTACTGTGGCCTGACCTTGACCAAGTTGCACAAAACCCCACTAAGTGATGAGATCTATGAAAATTGTGAGGAATCACTGATTAGAGTGTGGAACGTGCTGAAAATAGGAAGGTGGCTCTCTCATTGTCGAAGTTAAGGCTAGAAAATATTCTGGTTTCTCTGGTTTTGCCATGCAGTAGATGGTCATATATGGTATAGATGTACACCTATTTTGTTGTTTGGGAACGTATTTTTATATTTCAATATGTCCTTTCAACAGCAAAAAGTTCAAAATGAAATGTCATATTCAATTTAAAAAATCATGAACTAAAGTTTCCATTTCTCGGGAAAGCTAGATAATGAATGTGTGACTGCCACAGATTAATATTTTGTTTGCATCCACCATTCTCTAACGAAATTATAGAGATTTAGTTAATCACACAAAACCAAAACATATAAATCTGATCAAGAATCTTCAGCACCCACCTGGCCGGTGTGTCTCAATGGTTGAGCCTCGAACCATGAACCAGGAGGTCATGATTTGACTCCAGGTCAGAGCACATGCCCAGGTTTCAGGCTTGATCCCCAGTAGGGAGTGTGCAAGAGCAGCCAATCAGTGATTCTCTTTCATCATTGATGTTTCTATCCCTTACTCAGTCTCCCTTCCTCTCTCTGAAATCAATAAAAACATACTATTTTAAAAACTAATATTGGAATGATAGTAACTAAAGTATGTTTTAATTTCACTACTTCTACACTAATGTCCTTTTCCTATTTCAGGGTCTAATACATGGCACCATATTGCACTTGAGCTAATGTTTCTTTAGTCTCCTTTAAGGTATTATAGCTCCTTTCTCCTTAATTTCCTACGACCATGACACTTCTTTTTTTTTTTTAATATGTTTTTATTGATTTTTAGAAAGAGAGGCAGAGAGACTAAGGGATAGAAATAGAAACATAGATGAGAGAGAAACATCATCTTCTATATGCCCCTCACTGGGGATTGAGCTCCAAACCTAGGCATGCGTCCTAATTGTACAGGCAACCTCTTGGTTCCTGGGTCAGTGCTCAACCACTGAGCCATACCAGCCTTTCTGACCTTGACACTTCTGAAGAATACTGGTCAAATATTTTGTAGGTTATTCCTCAGTGTTCTCTTATGATTGGTCTGGAGTTTGAAATTTGGGTAGGAGAGCAGAGAAGTGAAGTGCTTCTCTGTGCATTTTATCAGGACGTATATGATATCAACATAATTTATCACTGGTGATAATAACCTTGATCACTTTACCAAGGTAATATACACTGTAAATTACCATGTTTCTTTCCATACTCCAATCATTAGACATGAATCACTAAATCTGGTCAACAGTCCACAGGTGGTGGTGAATTAAGCTCTACTTTCTAGAAGAAGAAGTATCAAAACATTTGTGGACCTATGTTAAAAACCATGAATACTAACTATTTATGGAGAGATACTTTGAAGCTATATATAATAAATATCCTGTTTCTCTTCAGAGTTTTACCCAATGATTTTAGCATTCAATAGTGGATCTTGCCTGTAGCAACTCCTATTGTGTCATAGACCTTTAATCATTTTTTCTCTTCTATTGTTTGTTTGTTATTGAACTTATTTAATGAAAACTTGTTCCTTCTTCCCACTTGTATATTTATTTAGTCATTTATTTATATAAGTATGGGCTAATGATATTTGCTTTATTCTCTGACTTATAAGCAAATATTATCATTATTTGGTTTACTAAGACCATTCTAGCTTTCGCCATGGGGAACTCTCTCAGGTAGACTTATTTTTATTTTTTTACACCTTCCTTTCTCTCTGGCACTTGATGCAATAAGCCCCAGAATGCCTGATTTTATAGCATATTCCTATTGAAACATATTTTCTTTTCCTTGACCCAGTTTTGGAGTCAGCCTTTGCTCCAAAGAACCCTGCAACTTCTTACTGGAGAATGGTATTACAAGCCAAGATCTTGATACCAATATGCTAGTTGTTACTGGCATCTCTACTTCTGGAACCTCTCAGCTCTCAGTAGATATAGCTAAGATATAGCCCATATAATAAAACCCTAATCTGCAAATGAACCGAACAGCAGAACAACTGGTTGCTATGATGTGCACTGACTACCAGTGTGCAGATACTCAAAGCAGGAGCTGCCCCCTGGTGGTCAGTGTACTCCAACAGGGGGAGCAATGTGTAGCCTGAAGCTTGGCTCACAGCTGGCAAGTGCAGTGGTGGAGTTGGGAGCTTTCCAGCCTCTGGAACAATGCTAAATACCCTCAGGGGATGTACGATTGCTGGCGTAGGCCTGCTGCCATCCTTTGAAAGGTTCTAGACTGCAAGAGGGCACAGGCGGGGCTGAGGGACTTTCTTCAACCCCCCTCCCGCCAGTGCACAAATGTCATGCACCAGGCCTCTAGTTTTTATATAACAATCATGTATGCACACACTTATATACTTCTTTCTGTAGTACCTATATTTTAAAATAAACAAGAGCTCACACTAATGTATCAGACCATACCCAGCCCCGCACTTATGTTGTATTTTAATGTTGAGGTCAATATAAATATTTATTTTTTAATACACATCGATTTGTTTTATTTCTATTTTAAAATAATTTTATTTTTAAAGATGGTGTCTGACTATATTATAGATCTACTTACATAAGAATTTACTTATTTCTCAATAACAAAATATTTATTTATTTATTTTTTAAAAATATATTTTATTGATTTTTTACAGAGAGGAAGGGAGAGAGATAGAGAGCTAGAAACGTCGATGAGAGAGAAACACCGACCAGCTGCCTCTTGCACACCCCCTACCGGGGATGTGCCCGCAACCAACTTACATGCCTCTGACCGGAATCGAACCTGGGACCTGCAGACTGATGCTCTACCACTGAGCCAAACCGGTTTTGGCAATAACAAAATATTTTAAAAGCATACAATTATAATTATTTTAAACTCCTTTTCACTCCCAAAAGATATTCCAATAAACTCTAAAGTGACTGTACAGTGTATTGAGCTGAGCTTAGTAGGCACTTGGAATGCTGTGACTTATAGCCAATCCTCACAAGCTTTCCTGTCCATACAGATCACTTGAGGATTTTGTTAAGTTGCCGTCTGATTCAGTGGGAATCGGGAAGGGTCTTCGAGTCTGCACTTCTAACAGACTCCCAGCTGTTGTCAGTGCAACAGGTGTACAGACCACACTTGAGTAGCGAGGCTCCAGACAAAGTGTCATTGTCATTGCTGTCCTCATCCATGACCCATTCCTACTGAACTCAGCAACCACCAGGATTCCATTTGTTTCTAGCTCTTTTCTTCATTTTTGTGTCTTTGCCCATAATACAAACAAGGCAAGTTTCTATCAACATGTAAATCAGATTAGCTGTATTTGACAGGTGAAAATGAATGTCACCAGAATTTAACTCATTATTTGCCAGGCGACATTCATATTTTACATATACACAACAGCTGCAGCACTGTGAACTTTCCCATTTTCAAGTTAATATTAACGTTGGTGAGTTGTTTTTTTTTAACCCAAATAAAACACTTGTGTGGAGTCCATGACAAGATTGGTGGGCTCACACTGTGATCAGAGATGAATGCTTAAGGGAATTAGTGGAATCATTTGTGATTCATGACCATTCCTGGTGGGGGGTGGGCTGGGAGTGGAGAGAGAGTGGCAGGGGAGAGGAACAGAGTAAATATGTACAGTATTGCAATCTCACAGCCATCTGTGCTAATGGTATGCCACAGATCTCAAACTGAAACAGTGTGAAAGCAAATGGTATTAGTTGGTTTTAATATTGTGCTCTTCAAAATTACTGGCTGCACTTCATGCATTCATTCATTCATGATTGCATTCTGATTTTGAGTTCTTACTCTGACACAACCTTGTAAGGGGCACTGGAGAATGGATGTTAAGGGATAGTCTCCCATTAGCTTTGAGTAGAGAAGTATAGAAAGAAAAATACACAGGTGAATGCAAAACATCATAAATGCCACACTGTTGTATGCCATCATGGAAGAACATAAGAGAGCACCCTATCCAATCTTGGGAATCCTAGGAAAGTTTTTCAGAGGAAATGGTGCCTAATTGGAGGTGCAATAAATGAATAAGTTGTCCAGTTAAAGAAAAACAGGGAACAATAACAGAAAGGGAAGATAAGAGGAGGTAGGTGGGAAAGAGGTTATTTTTAGAACATTTTAAGAAGAGAAATTAGCATGTGCCAAACCCAGGTGAGCAGAGCAAAGTTCACTATGATAACTACAACCCCCCCCCCCTTTTTTTTTTTCCTGGATCCTCAAATTAGTGATGGCAGCACCACTCACTTGGTTACCCTGACCACAAACAAGGAGTGATTCTGGTTTTCTGCTGCTCTCTTGTTCTACTGCCTCCCATTTTAATGTTCATCTAGTTCTCTCCATTCTTCCTTGTAGATATACACTGAGTGGCCAGATTATTATGCGTTCAGAGATCATAATAATCTGGCCACTCAGTGTATCTTATATGGGTTATCTTCGCCTTAAGTAACGATGAGAGCCTTCAAACTAAGCTTCTTAATTTCAGTTGTAAACGTTTCCAGGTGGAAACCCATTTTCACTGCAGTGATCTTTCCAAAGATGGCATTTGATTACTGTCGTTCCAGTTTTAAATCCTTCACTGGCTCTCCACTGCCCTGAGGATCAGGATTGTGTAACAGGGTCAAGAAGACCTTTGTGGATTGGGCTCCTGCTTATGCCTCCACCTTGCTGATCCAATACTTGATTCATTGCATATGTATTTGTTGATTACCTATATATATAATAGTCAGTATACTATATATATTCTAAATAAAATGAATAAGATAAGCAGCCCTATAAACATAAATGCTTATAGCCTTCCAAAAGTCACATTTAAACAAATAATTACATTATTAGCAAATGTTTGGAGAACACTGGCCCACCCCCACTTGTATGATGTCAGTAACCTGGGTGTTGTGACCATAGTTTTTAGTGAATCTTGGACCTGACATCTTCTGGGGAGCAGAATTTTTTTTCTAGGCCTTAATTTTAAAAGAGGATTTTTTAAAAGATGGTACTACTAGACACTATAATAGATAAACCCTAACTTTCCTAGTGTGAAGAGGGCTTGAGAATAAATAAAAAGGAATCTGGTTTCTGAGTACTTCTAACCACACACAAACACACACACACACACATTTATATATACAAATATATAATAAATATTGAGTGTGTATGACAAATATATGAATATATACTTAATATAGAATATATGACACATATGATATATATTGTGTGTGTTTGTGTGTCTATTCTTCAAAGATGATGACTATAGAAATCTGGACCTTCTAATTTAGTTTAGCTTGTGCACGTATGTTTAGTATACATGACAAATGTACTATCTATCTATCATATATTGTATATATATATTACATACTGTAATAGCTTAGATTATGGGCCACTAATTGATGTAGAGAAAGATTGAGAAGCCAATGAGTTGCCTCATAATAAAGGAGTCGGCTCCACAATGGTCCAGAAAAGAAGAAAAATGGTCTCTGTTCTGTCAGTGAGTCATTTTCTGGATCCTCCGGAGGGCTGGTCCTGGAAACATGCTCCATTAGAGGATAAGGCTTCTGTTCTTACGTGTATATGAAAGTGCAGGAGGGGTGACCCAAGCACAACACAGTCCTAAAGACGGCAGCAGCAGTGACCTCCAGCATCTTTACAGGATCCCAGAAGGTGCAGCCAGCTGAGCCAGGTCCCAGCTAAGATAGCTGTGATACCTTTAGTTCCAGAAAGAGTTATTTCACACATAATCTACATGACGATATGGAACGAAAAGAGCAGCTCACTTAGGAACATTTCTTCTCTCTCAGCTCCTCGCTGAAAACTATTGCCTGTGATGACAGAGCTGCTGCCACTTGGAAGCTGATTTGGAAATGGAAGGGCTTACTTTATCTCAGACCCCATGATTCATGGGGGAATCACAGAAATCTGTTTCTCTCAGTGTTTTCCAAGGAGACTTACTGATCAAAGTTGTTTCCTTCCCAGAGGTGTGTCCCTTCCAGCTCAGGGATGAGGCCTATCTCTGGGACACCCAGAGGACATTTATAGTCACTTCCCAAGTGGCTCTTGTTCTCGGGATTAAAAACGGAAATTATCTCTTGGCTGTCAATGTAACATTTTCCAGCAGCATGAAATTCTGTCAAACAGAAATGGAAGATGAATAAAACGAAGATACACACTCAGGATTATTCCCATTGTGAAGCAGCAGTGCTCTGCACCGAGGATTCTACACCCTCATAGTAGATCCAGGAAAATAGAGACATACTGGTTTCCTAAACGCCCCCATTCACTTTGCCATGGAAAGCAGCGGGGATTGAATAGAGGGACAAGCGCTGTGAGCATAAGCAATAAGCCAACTCTCCAGCACTCCGGGGCAGGATTATAAATGGCTTGTGTGCATCAGGGGGGGTAATAAGTTATCATAATTCCATTTGTAATTTATATTTGCAAGAACTGCAGTTTTTAACCATTGCTAGGATTGGGGGAGCAAGTGCAACCTGTTTTCATTTTGTCAAACACCGGGAAATTTCAGCCGGTCCGTTCAATAATAATGCAGATCCACATTATTGGATGTCTAGTTTTGAAGAATAAACAACTACCCCTTATAGGAGCAATATTTACAGGACATGTCTGGTGCGTGCAAAGCTGTTCATCACCCACCAGGCTTCATTCTAAATGGACAGATGCCCAGATTTAGGACACAGGAAAGAAATGCAAATGAATGGAAAGGCCAGAAATCCCTTCACTTTATTTATTTTAAAATGTATTTGTATTGACTTCAGAGAGAAGGAGAGGGAGAGAGAGATAGCAACTGATTGGCTGTCTCCTTCATGCCCCCTACTGGGGATGGAGCCTGCAACACAGACATGTGCTCTGACCAGGAATCAAACCGTGACCTCCAGGTTCATGATTCAACAGTCAATGATTGAGCCACATGGGCAGGGCAGGTGCCCTTCACTTTAGATATGTGGGCAAGACCTGGGTGACAGGTTTAAAATAGATTGCGATTGCCCTAACCAATTTGGCTCAGTGGATAGAGTGTTGGCCCGCAGACTGAAAGGTCGCAGGTTCGATTTCAGTCAAGGGCATGTACCTTGGTTGTGGGCACATCCCCAGTGGGGAGTGTGTAGGAGGCAGCTGATCAGTGTTTCTCTCTCATCGATGTTTCTAACTATCTCTCTCCCTTCCTCTCTGTAAAAAGAAAAAAAAATCAATAAAATATATTTTAAAAATAAAGTAGATTGGGATAGTGTACAGAGGTCCAGCCAGAGGACTTGAACCTGATAATTTCTTATGCTTGGAGTAGGAAGGAAGTTGTTAAGAAAATGAGAGCAAGAGAAGACATGGCACAGAAATAGAAAATCATGTTAAATGGTAAAATGTGAGAATGTATGAATTCAAAGTGGAGGTATGGGATAAATGAAAGATTCTAGAATTTGTAAATAAACTTTAATTATAAAATAATTATAAGAGTAGTAGTCTTCAAACTTGTATAAACAACACTGAATTTTTTTGAGCTTGTGATTCTGAAAAAACACAGACATTTTATCAGATTTGTAGAAATTGATACATAAAAGCTGAAGAACTATTTACATATTAGGAGATTTAAGAAGTTTAAAATCCTCCTCTGTTAGGCAGGAGAGATGATATCCTAGTCCCAGAATTTAAATTCTGTGCTTTTCAGATGCTTTTCACCCTGACCTATTGTAAGAAAAACATTTTACATTGAGATCCTGTATACTACCTCTCTTTTTTTTTGTCTCAAAAATAGTTAGGTAGTTTCCCTTATATTGTTATTGATAATATTAATAATAGTTATTAAGTGCACACTGATATTTTCGATTTTACTATATTCTAGGCAATTCTTATTCCATTTATAAAATTCTAGTCATGACCTACCAAATTGATGTCATGGTCCTTCTGGATTGTTTTAAGAGCACTCTTTTAAAAGCACTATTTTAACTGACTAAAGAGTGACAATTGCAAAGAAAAGAAATGGGGCAATGCACAGTCCCAATAGACAAGGCAGGTTCTACTTCAGATACTGACAAAGGTTTGAGTAAGAAAGAGGAACAGTTGGCATTCAAAACAATAGGCCTTCAGGGAATTGAGGGAGGAGGATGAGCATGTCCTGGTGAGATGGAGGCAACGTTTAAAACTCTGTCTAGCATAAATGAAAGGAAATGTCCTGGCAATTCAGATAACACGCTATTAATTCATTAAACACAATAAAAGATAACCTTAATAACTTTTCTATACTTTGGTTTGTTGTTCAATAAGTAGAGTCCAAGTTCTACAACTTGTGTAAGTATTAAAGGAAATACTACCTTTGTGGCCTTTAACAAAATGATATTTCTGTAACCACACAAATGTTAATTTGGGTGTATCATTTTAATGAGAAGGGAAACTGTCTAATTGGGTGGGCAAATTACTCATGTGTTTTTTTTTTTCCCTTCAGAATTAATAAGAGCGACTGACTATAGGTCAAGACCAGCTTGAGCTGAGGCACTGTCATTCAAGCTGAAATCCTTCTAAGGTGGCAATCCAGTGCCTTGGAACAATTCAATTAGCTAATCACAGATGGTTGCTAGATATGCACTTTCAACTTTCATTTCACTAACAAATGTCACTGCTAAGAAAATCTGAACTTTGGGGAGTTTGGGGGTAGATTCCATCTGAAGGATAACTTCTGTTCTCATCATGGTTTCATAGGCAGCAGAGAGGAAAGTACAGTATCACAGGAGGGGAAACTTGGTAGCAATTAGAGTTGCCCCAAAAATGAGTGATCAACACCATCTGAAAGGTGGTTGCTTGTCACCCTGAAGATTCCTGTATAAGGCACCCCCTGAACTTGCTGTAAGACTCGGAATACTAAGATCTAAAGAAGTGTGAATATTTAGAAATTGTTGATAATAAAAAAAAACTAATTAAACTGAAGTTTATCATCAAATCAATGCATTTGATAAATATACCCTGCAGCTGTAGCTCCATCATTCTTTTTTTTCATTTTAGAGAATGCAACCTGATTTTGTTTTTTCATCCTTTGTGGATTGCCATAGGGATTGACATGAATGTTTGTCTTTGCATGTAAGTGGTTGTAACTATTTTTAAGTAATGGAATCCTTTGATAAACTGATAAAAGTTTCTTCAGAAAGATCAACACATAGGCAATCAGTTTTTTTTCCAGGCAATTCAAGGTTTCAGAAACTCTGCCATCCATCTATAGACAGCTAGAGCATAAACCTAGGCTTTGAAAAAACCAGCTTTTCTATTGTTTTGAAGGTATAATATCTAATAATACACTTGAAGGTCTCATTTGGGGTCAGGTGGAGAGAAGGAGGAATCATATCTATAAATGTTCCTGATAGTTTTTATTATATCCCATTGGTCCATATCCTTAGCTTTAGATAATTAAAAGCATTTATGTCTGATTTAGTCTGACTTCTAAGAAAACCCTCTGTGTTTTTTTCTAACATAAAATGTTTGTTGAACAAACTCAAATCATTTTTTATCAACCCTAGGTAATATTTGGTAGGAGAACTAATGGATGGATCGGGGAATGCATGATTTCATGATCTCTAAGTAAATGAGATGATTATTCATTATTTAGTGAATTATGTCCAAGAATGGATATGTTTGTTTGAAGTCTAGAATTTTTTTTCTTCCCCAGAAGGAAGCAGAAGATAAATTCAAACTCTCCGGGGAATTTTAGGCTTGGTGGTTCCAAAACAAAACAGCCATCAGATATGAAGGTACATCACTACCTTCCTTTCTTAACTTTTAATAAGAGCAGAAAACCTATTCAGTACATCATCTTATTCCATATTACAGAGGAGCTGCTTGGTTTGATTCACATCTGACAAAGGATAGCAGCTCTATTTATCTTGAATCCCAGGGGCAATGGATTTCCTTCCTCTCAACCCCAACACTAAAATGGTTTCAGAAGCTAAATTAGCATATTCAGTTAGACCCAATTAAAACTAAAATTTATTTTAGGTTTTTTAATACAGCTTTATCATTACTCCAACTGCAAAGAAGCAGCAGGAGAGAGGGAAAAGTGTACAAACTCCCTTTTTGACTATCTGGACCTGTTAACATTCAGAAATTCAAGAAGAATAAGCCCCTATCCAGTAAGATAAAACCATAACTATATAACTATAACTATAACTGTAACTGTAACTATAACTATAACTATAACTAACTATAACTATACTATAAATCCTACATATAAAGAGGTAATATGCAAATTATCCCTCACATCATAATGCTGTCACAAGATGGCGTTGCACACAGTGGGAGTGGGTCCGGCTGCTCTGTACAGCTGATGCCAGGGTTCCCGTAGCCACAACAGGGGTGCACCTGCCACTGGGGTTTCCCCATGTTACTGAGGTTGCCGTCATATTCAGAAACGAAGGTGGAGAACCTCCTTTTGAAAGGGACTTGCTCATTCATTGTAAGTCAGATCCCAATAATCTGAATGCCACTAAAATGAAACAAATCAGAATCCTGTTTCCTACATTAGATGCAATGACATATCCTATTCTTTTTCCACATGGTGAAAAGGGCTGAGGAACAAATATTGCATTAAGACTCAGAGATGACAGTGTAATCAACAATGATACTAGATAAAATGTAAGGACACAAGTCACACGAATGCAATATTATGAGTTTCATCTCTGTGCGGGATATGTTCAGTCCTATTTTAAATTCAGGAAAACTAACTCAGTGGTTTATTGTGGATTCATATTCCAAAATGGAGGCCAATCAGATAGATTTCATTAAAGCAAACCAATCTAAGTTGAGAGTTGAAAAATATAGTGGTTTGATGAATTATCTCACATCTAGATCTGAAAATGACAATGTGGCAATTGGTAAAATGATAATACTTCCATCATTTTTTGAGGGTAGTTCCAGAAATATGCAGCAGCAGTGTCAGGATGCTATGGCAATTGTAACAAACTATGGCAAGCCTGATTTATTCATAATCATGACATGCAATCCCAAATGGGCAGATATAAATAATTTACAATCCTGGCAAAAAGTTGAAAACAGACATGACTTGGTAGCCAGAGTTTTTAATATTAAGCCGAAAGCTCTTTTAAATGATATATGTAAATTCCATTTATTTGGCAAAGTAATAGTTAAAATTTATGTCATTGAATTTCAGAAACGTGGACTGCCTCACACATGTTACCGATATTAGATAGTGAATATAAATTATGAACAGAAGATGACATTGACTGTATAGTTAAGGCAGAAGACCAGTGTCCTCGACTTTTTCAAATTGTAAAACCAAATATTGTACATGGACCATGTAGAATACAAAATCCAAATAGGCCATATAGTTGCACAACACCCGACGGGTCCCAGGTTGGAGAGGATGCAGGCTGGCCTGAGGGACACCACACCCTCCCTCCATGCATGAATTTCGTGCACCAGGCCATAAAATTATTTTTGTTGCTACTTCATAATTTTGCAACTGTAATTTTGCTACTGTTAATGAATCGTAGTGTAAATAACCTGTGTTTTCCGATGGTCTTAGGCTCTACAGCAGTGGTTCTCAACCTGTGGGTCGCTAGAATCTAAGGGATTACCTTGTTTTTAAATCAACCATAAAAATTATGAGGCTTCTGAGAAAGGTAGCTACTATCAACTTACACCCACTGAAATGAATCATGGGATAATTTCTTTCAATATCAACCTCAAAGAATGAGAGGAAGAAAATGACTTGGTGAACTTTCAATCTGTCTTTTCCCAATTGCCTCAGATGCTTCTGGTTTCTCTAATAAATGGTCTTCAAGTCAATATTTAAAATAAGTAACTTATTCTTGGAAATACTCTTATCAAAATTCAGCATGGTAAGATTGTAAGATAATTTTTTTTAGAAAAGTAGCTTCAGAGGATTTCAAAAATTGCGAAAACCTTAAAAGAGCAAATTGAAAGATTTAGCTCACATTTTATATATCGACATATTAATGGGAATGATTGTTAAATTACTCTTTCTGACAAAGTGACTACAATTTTATCCCACTCACCTAATGGATTTTCACACCTTGAAATAACACCTTTCTATTAGACTCATTGCACAATTTGCATTTTAAAATACCAGTCCCAGGCATAAGGTAGCAGTGGCTCTGAAAGGTAACTAGTAGCAGGGGTCCTCAAACTTTTTAAAGTGGGGGCCAGATCACGGTCCCTCAGAGAGCTGGAGGGCCGGACTATATGAACTACTAATTCCTACTGTAACACCTCGGCTGCGCTCACTGCCCAAAAAACCTGGCGGGCCGGATCAGACTCCTCTGCTGGCCGCATGTGGCCCGCGGGCCGTAGTTTGAAGACGCCTGTTAGAGACTCTTGAGGACTATGTCTCCATTATTCATATGAGTGGAATTTCTTTTTGTTTTGATAAATTTACATACCAATGTACAGTTTCTAGAATGATAATCGGACTATTTTAAGGCTATAAAGCTTTCAATTCACTCAATTATTTTCTATTCCCTAAAAAACTGGGTTGTCTAAAGTTTTCTTTAACTAGGCTGACAGTAACATACATCATTCAGACTGGAATGCTTTTGACAGTAAAAGGGAATGCCATAAACTGGGAAAAGAGCCATTACCTTGGGATTGTCCCAAGCAGAGCAGTACATATAGCCACCTTATTTGTAGCCCACCCTACTTTTAGCTATTTAAAGGGCCTGAGCTGTTTTGTGTTAGTTATGTCATCTTTTCGTATAGCTTCATATTATTCCATTGCATATATTTATGTACCACATATTCTTTATCCAATCATCTGTCAAAGGACACTGGTTGTTTTATGTTTTGGCCACCAAGCATAATACTGCAATGAGCATAGGGGTACATATATCTTTATGAATAAATCTTACTAAGTCTTAGAGGCAGGTACCCAGAAGAAAGAGTACTGAGTCATATGGTAACTCTATTCTTAATTTTTTTTTGAGGGACCTCCATGCTACATTCCATAATGGCTGACCAATTTGCATTCTTAACCAGCTTTGTAGGAGTGTTTCTTTTTCTCCACAACCTCTCCAACACTCGTTATTTATTGTCTTATTGTTAAAAACTGTTCTAACGCTATGAAGTGGTATCTTGTGGTTTTTATTTGCATTTCTCTAGTAGCTGGTGAGGCTGAGCAGCTTTTGATACAGGATGGGGCAAAAGTTAGTTTACAGTTGCTTCACATGGAAAATAATATAATAATTAGTACATAATAATAAAAAGAATGAACTCTGTTTCACATACTCAACTGTAATCCTACTTTTGCCTCATCTAGTGTATCTCTTGGCTATTTGTATGTGTTCTTGGGAGAAATTTCTATTCCGGTCCTGTGTTCATTTTTTAATGGGATTTTTTGGAATTTTATTGTTGAGTTGTATGATTTCTTCATATAGTTTGGATATTAACCCCTTGTTGGAGCTCTTGTTTGCAACTATTTTCTCCCATTTGGTTGGTTGCCTTTTTGCTTTTGTTGACAGTTTCTTTCACTGTGCAGGAGGTTTTTAGTTTAATATACTAGTCCCATTCATTTATTTTTGCTTTCACTTCTTTGCCCTTGAGGTCAAATTCATGAAATCCTATCTAAGACCAAGGTCTGTAAGTTTGGTACCTATGTTTTTTCTTCTGTGTATTTTATTGCTTCAGGTCTTATATTTTGGTCTTTAATCCACCAAGACTGGCTTCTGTAGCATGAAAACTGTGCAGTAACACAGAACCTTACGCTTGGAAGGGTCCTGAGTTGTATTAATGCTAGGCTATCACTGTATTGAAATTTGTAATAATTTTCAGATAATGAGGCCCTCATTTTCATTTTGCACTGAAACCTGCAAATTACATAGCTGATTCTGCTTGTTGTGTTATCCACAGTTTTCAAGCAGTGCTTGATAAACACCTGTAGGCTGAAATAGACAATTAGATAAATAACCATTCCACAGTTAGTTCTCTTCCTCTGAACATGCAAAACCTGGTAGCATTGATTTAGTCATTGATTTGGTCATATTAAATGAGTAGTAAATTATTAAATGAGTGGTAAACTTTTTCATCTTCTTAGTTTATATAGGTGAAAAAAATGATAGATTCTGAAGATAAACAAGTTTCTTCTTTGACTTGGCACTTACAAATGGTTATTATATATTAAGCATTCACCTGAGACTTGTAGAAAATGTATGAGAAATGAAGTAAAATATAAAATAATCCTAGCTAATCAGTAACTGGATGATCTGTAGTAAATGAACCTATGTGAAAATGAACAGTGCCCATCTTATCTACTTTGAAGAATCATGACACCTTGGGAGAGAACAGTGGGAAGTACAAAACACTATGTTCATTTTTTTTTCTTTTTTTTTCTTTTTCTGTTTAATAAATCTTTATTATTCATATTATTACAAAAGTTCCTCATTTTTCCCCCTCCATCAGGTTCCCACCCCACCCTCTGCCCTTTCCCCACCCCCCATTGTCCTCATCCATAGGTGCACAGTTTATGTTCAGTCTCTCCCTATACCCCTTTATCCCCCTTTCCCTAAGAATCGTCAGTCCACTCCCCTTCTATACCTCTGATTCTATTATATTCACCAGTTAATATTGTTCATAAGATTTTTTTTAATTCCCTTGGTTTTTAGATTCACGTGTTGATAGTTACATATTTGTTGTTCATAATTTTTATCTTTATTTACTTTCTCTTCTAAAAGAACCCCCTTCAGCAATTCATATAATTCTGGTTTGGCTGTGATGAACTCCTTTAGCTTTTTTTTATTAGTGAAGCTCTTTATCTGGCCTTCGATTCTGAGTGATAGCTTTGCTGGGTAGATTATTTTTGGCTGTAGGTTCTTGCTATTCATTAACTTGAATATTTCTTGCCATTCTTGTCTGGCCTGCATGGTTTCTGTTGAGAAATCAGTTGACAATCGTATGGTTGCTCCTTTATAGGTAACTACCTGCTTTGCTCTTGCTGCTTTTAATATTCTCTCTTTGTCTTTTGCTCTTGGAATTTTAATTATGATGTGTCTTGGTGTGGTCTTCTTTGGATTCCTTTTGTTTGGAGTTCTGTGCGCTTCCTGGACTTGTAAGTCTAATTCTTTCACCAGGTGGGGGAAGTTTTCTGTCACTATTTCTTTCAGTATGTTTTCAATATCTTGCTCTCTCTCATCTTCTGGGACCCCCATAATTCTGATGTTGGTTCGCTTGAAGTTATCCCAGAGGTTTCTTAAATCATCTTCAACTTTCTGGATTCTCTTGACTTCTTGCTTCTGTGGAGGAGTATCTTCTGGCTCTTTATGTTCCAAATCTTTGACTTGATTCTTGCGATCTTCCATTTTGTTTTTAGGACTCTGTATAATATTTTTTATTTCAGACAATGTATTCTTTATTTTTTGTTGATCCCTTATTAGTCCTTCTTGATCCCTTATTAGTTCTTGTTGATCCCTTATTAGTTCTTGTTGATCCCTTTTCATCTCCTCATAGGTCTTATCGACCTTTTCTAGGAAATTCTTAAAAAACCTTATAAGGGTGGTTTTGAACTCTATATCCAGTCTCTTCTTTTCCTCCATTTCTTTTGTTTGTGATCTAATTCCTTGTCTTGGCATTTTCACAGCTTTCCTGAGTTGGTAGGGTGGCTTTGTGTGCTAAGGTGTCCTATATGGTTCAGTGATTCAGCCTCCCAGTTACTTGAGGTGGACAGTCTTGGTTTAGCCCTTTGTGAGATGGGTGGGCAGTCTTGTTGTTAAGCCTTGCTTGTTGTTGGTATCACTGGGAAGCGTTGATCTCCAAGCCAATTGGCTATGAGGATCAGAAGTGTCTCAGCTAGGAGGATTTCTGAATTCCACTTGGATGGGGCGGAGTCTTGGGGTGGCACAGACAAGCTTTGTTGAATCCCGCAAGATTGGTTGTAGGCACGCGCACCTCTTTGGTATAGGCGCAGACTATCTTTAGATTCCTGTCTGCCCCTTCCTAGGAGAGTCCTATTGGCAGCGAACGAGGAAGCTAGCCACTGGAAGGGCCTCTATGCTCTGCTTGGATGGGGCGTAGTCTCGGGTGGTGCAGACAAGCTTTATTCAGCCCCTCCCTATGAGGGCCTGGTTTCTGAGTCCCGCAGTAATGGCCGCTGGCTTCACACACTTCCGAGAGATCTCTGCCCACTGCCCGACAGTCTGGCCTCTCCCTGTCTTGGGCCGTCTATCAGCGCAATAGGGTGGTTTTGTTTTTCTCCTGAACAAGAAAGCCAGCCGCGCATTAGCTGTCTGCCCTCTCTGCGCACAGGGAGTAAGCCAGGAGCGAACTCGGCCCACCCTCTCCACGCTCCGCAAACAGGCCGGCAGCGAACTCTGCGGCTGCTTTTTCGCGCGCAGTTTTCCGTACCTTCACAGTTCCTGAGGTTCAGCGGGCCTTCTCTCTCCTTCCCAGATGGTAGAGCCTCCCTTCAGCCAGCTGTCCGGCACTTCAGGGTGATGTTTCCCCCGTTTTTCAGTTCTAAATTCAAACTTGTTGTGGTAGGCTGCATTCGGGTGTCTGCCCTATGCCACCATCTTGGTTGTCTCTCTTATGTTCATTTTTTAATATATTTTCTTTTCTGTGTCCTTTTAGAGGTCCTCCTTAGAAGCTGGCATTCCTTTTTGGTTTATTTGTCTCTTTTTCCTTCTTCTGTATCACACAATTTGTAATTTAATTATATAATTTGTTTTCTTGTTTCTCCTGCTCCTTAGGCTTCTCTCTCCAAACTGGATACACACTGCATACTATACTATTGTTTGCTGTTCTCCACTCACGTAACACAGCTGAGACCATTGCATATAGTTTCCCTCATTTAGTTAATCTCAGTTCCTGCCTTCCAAAAGAGCCACGTTTCCTGATCATAGTGAATTAAATTAAATTGGGCTATTTTTATAGCATTTGGTTCCCAGGTGACAAAGACAAAGAGATCCTGCCGCTCACTGGCACTGGGTCTGTTTTAGAAGGACCAGCTGGAGGTGAAGGTTAGTGACACCAGCAGAGGCCAAACTCTTCCACAGGAACTCAGGGGACAAAAGGGTCAGCCAAAACAGAAGAACTGGGAATTAATCAGCTGAGAGAGAATACACGTACTGCCAGCCATGATTTACCATGTGCTGTGAGAAACTTTTACTCAACGGATGTATAATATAGAGCTCTAAAAGGGTCAAGAAGACTAAAGGAATAGAATCTTAGGTTGGAAGACATTTTGAAGATACTAACACATTTCTGTGTCATGTGGATCTTAAGGGATGATCATTTGTCTTACATTGAGAATTAGATATGCATTCACTTTTATAAAGACCTACAATAAAATACAAATAATATAAATCATCACATACCATGAACATTAAATACATAAATATAAAGGACCGTAAAATTATGAATATTTATACAACTGTTAACAGCTAAACAGACAATTAGACATTCTGTTAACTCAATCACCAAAGATAGAGGAGGGGAGACACAGTCAGTCATGAATTTAACTTTCTTCATGTAAGAAAAATATATATTTAGCCAAAACTGGTTTGGCTCAGTGGATAGAGCATCGACCTGCAGACAGAAGGGTCCCTGGTTTGATACCAGTCAAGGTCATATACCTTGGTTGTGGGCACATCCCCAGTATGAGATGTGCAGGTGGCAGCTGATCGATGTTTCTCTCTCATGGATGGGATTTTACACTAACTTGTATGGAAATCACGTAATTAATTTCTTGGTGAGTGAGCATCTTTTAAACATGGAAAGATTTAAAATTAAATGTACAAATGTTTGATAGACTTAAAATCATACCATTGTTTATATTTTTGTTAGTCTGTATGCTTGTGACTTAATATGGCAGTAATATTTTAGAGATATTGGCATATTAGAAAAACTTGTTAGCCATGTTTGCATCTTGATGCGTATTTGTGGTTTATATAGTTTTGAAGCACTTAGGAGAACTCAAAGCTCATCGTATATGTTCAAATCACAAGACATACAAAAGTTATTTAAGGACTTGAAAATAGTTTGTTTATTAATTCAGACAGTTAAAGTACTTCAAAATTATAAGTTTAATGGAATTGTAAATGAAACCAAGTATTTTCCAAAGGCAATTAGGTGGTGGTAAAATTTTCTAAAATTTTAAGTAGAATTATATGAAATGTAACTCAAACAAACACTTCTTTAAAAAGATGATAGGTTCTTATATTTGTAAGTTTAATGGAATAAGGACACTTAAAACAGTAAAATTATGAACTAACTTTTCTGCATACAAAAATATCCTAGAAGTCACCCAAAACTCTTAGGCAATGTGTAAATTCCAAAAGTAACCCAGTTTTTTTTGTGTGTGTGTTTTTTTTTAAGTTTTGTTTTAAATACAATACCTTTTAATGTTTACCTATATTAAACTTTAAGTCATGTGTTCAGTCTTTTAAATTTTCTGTGGATGCGCAAAGCTTGGTCTTTACTTCAGAATTTCTGGGTGGTGGTGATAAGCCTGTTGTACAAGAAGCAAAGGAAAAGACACCAGCTGTTTGCCATGACTGATGGGAGAATGCCTCTAGCTACCGCACGTAGTACTGGTTCAGCAGAAAGGCTATTGCACACTCCTCCCCCCAAACAGGTACATATTTAGCCTCATACTTAGATTACAGAATGGGGTTCTGAAGTGCTGCCGAACAGTTGGACCCAAAGCAAGAAAATTCAATAAATTGCTATTCTAAGAGATTTTTTCCCCAAAGGGTGCTACTCACTGAATGATAGCTATGCTAACAACATGCTACAGGCTTCCTGGGTTCTTACTCATCAGACATTCATTGGGTCCTCCTAAGTGACAATCACTGGGAAGGCAGAGATGAGGAGGACCTAGATGCCCCATTTCTCCTACCAACCTTTTATACTTGGTAGAAGGCAAACAATAGAGAAGCCATTTGTAGTCCAATATGACATGGGCATCCCAGGATGAGGGAGAACATTGTAGAGATTCTTAATCTAGCCTGGAAGGATATAGACAAACATGTAGCACTTGAAATTTGAACAGTAAGTAGGAGTTGTGTGTATTTTATAGAAAGAAAAAAATTTTTTTTTTATCGCTATGTCTTTTTAATGATTTGCAAGATTTTGGGGATACTGGAAAGCAAAAGGAAATCAAGCCAGAAATTAAATCCTGCTTTGGCATCCTGGTAAAAATGGAATTAAATGTATTTGCATTATTGGACTAATCAAAGCTCAATGTTTAGACTTCAAGGGGAAGGTAAATAAGTTGTAACTGCCCAGGCAGTATAACTGAGTAGGACAAATGGTGGGGAGAATTGGACACAAATGGAGAGAACCAGAGTATATAACTAATGTCCCAGTTTTTCAGAAACTTGGAAGCTCATTGTTAGGGGATGATCCAAATTGGACACCTGGCACAATGTGAAACTTCTTGATGATATATTATGCTCTGGTGGAATGCCACAAAGAATCACAGTCATAAAACCAATCAGTATTTTTTTGGGCACAAAGCTATAATGTCAAAGCACACAATTTGAAGGACTAAATTTGACTCCTCTTATGTTCATGGTTTTAAAAATGTAAAGAATAAATAAAGAACATCCCAAAGTCAGGAATACCACTAAGAGCTAAAGCATTCATAACTTGAAACTTTCTGTTTGGGCTTCAGTCAACTTTTTGTTTAACTTTTACTTGATTATTTTATTTAAATGTTTAAACTCCTTGTGTATGTTAAATAATCACATGTAATTTTAGGGCCTTTTGAAAAAAAAATAGATGTGTTCTGTGTAGTGTTGGGGCCAACATTTCCTTCTGCTTACAGAAATGTGAGATGGTAACATTCATAAAAGTTGACATGTCCTGTACTTCATTAAAGAGGAATTAATTATTTTGTAAAATCCTAGTAAGTCCTTTAACATTTACTTTCTTAGCCCAATCTTTAGTACATATGAGTCGCTCAGTTAAAATTTGTTTAATTGCATGTATTTAGAATCAGTTGAGTTGCCTTGCCTTGCATTTAACTGGCTTGGGCTAAGTTGGGTTCTTAAAACACTTAGAATTTTTTAACTGGTTAAAGCAACAAAGGTGTCTCTAGTTATGTTAATGTGGAAACTTTGGGACCCCACCGGACCATGGGGGCGCTGTTGCCAGGAGGATCAACCATGTGATTAGAGGGTTAGACTTTCATTCCCACCCCCTTGACCTGCAGGGAGTGGAGAGGGACTGGAGGTTGAATCACTTGCCAATGAATTTAATTAATCATGACACGAATTTAATCAATCATGACATCATGAAGCCTCTAAAAACCAAAAGGACAGGGTTGGGATAACTTCCAGGTTGATGAACACGTGGAGATTTGGGGGGAGTGGCATGCTCTGAGAGGACATGGAAGCTCTCTGTACACTTTCCCCATACCTTGCCCAATACATATCTTCCACCTGACTGTTCCTGAGTTATATTTTTAATATAACCCGTAACCCAGTAAGTAAAATATTTCTTTGACTTCTCTAAGCCACTCTAGAAAATTAATTGAACCGGAGGTGGGGGGAGGGGGAACTCTGACTTATAGCCACTTGGTCAACAGCACAGGTGACAGCCTGTACTTGCAACTGGAAACTGAAGTTGAGGGCATTCAGTCTTACCCTCAAGACTGAAGCCCTAACCTGTGGGACCTGCTTCTATCTCCTGGTATATTCTCAGAATTGAGTTGATACCATCCAGGAATGCATCTGAGAGTTACTTTGGGGGCTTGTGTGTAAAACATCCACACGCTAGAACTGGATCCAGCAACCTAAAAGAGACCCAGAGAGGATCATAAACTTTTTCAGAGATTCAAGTTGCAGCACAGTCATTAGACGGTAGAAACCATGGTTAATGGCATAGTTCTTATGCTTTACCAGGATTCTGTTGTGTTTTTCTGATGTGCTCTGTTCATTGCTGCTAAGAAAAATAATACTGGTTTGGTTCAAACGTCCCCAGAGAGTAGATTCTCATTCCTCCAGCCCAGCATGTGGTCAATATAAAGTAAATGTTACATTCCCTGACTACCGATTCAATTAACTCCCGGGGCCTGAAATGCCTTAATTAACATTTTAACACGAATGTCCTGAAGACCATTTCTTGGGATCTGGACTGTCAGCACTGTTAATTATTCAAGGACTAATTAATAGTGACTTGGATCTCCCTGCCCTTTATTGAGATATAGCATATTCCAGGTCAGACAGTGTGTTACTCAGTGTGGTTTAGGAGCAATGAAAGGCTGTTCAGTATCTCTGTGGATGCTGCAATTACTATTCTGCTCATTGGTCAGTGTGTTTGCTTTTAGTCCAACAAGACACTGTTCTTGTTTTTAGAGCTTTATGTCCTATTACATAGTATTAAGACCTATTCAATAGGTCCTATTGTGTCTTAGTATCTGGTAGGACACTAACCTATTGGTCGGAGCATCTGCCCCCTGGTGGTCAGTTCACATCAAAGTGACTAGTCGAACAGTTGAACGAATGATTGGACACTTAGCATAGTAGGCTTTTATTATATAGGATTATTATCCTGATTGATGTTAAACTTGTCCCATTTTGGACTAATGAGCACCTTATTCAAGTTAGCTTCTGGGCACTTCTGGTATGACCCTAGGAGTCTAGGGGTGAATTCCGAAGAATGATTTCTCAGGCTTCATCTGTTTTCCGTATTCTTTAGCCCCGTAGGGCTTCTGTGCTTCCCAGATGGTACCAATGGGCACAGGCATCAGTGACCAGGGCCACCGTAGCCGCTGATATCTACAGTAAAAGGGCAGGTGATGATTCTCCCAAGACAATACAGGAAGTACCTTTCTGCCATCCAAGTCTCTCCCCTGCCTTTAGCTGCCGTTTGTCCTAGGATCCAGTTGTTCACCACAAATATAAACACCATACACAAACATGCCCCACCCGTACACACATGGTACACACATGCACACCTCACATACACAGAGACTCTCCCATACCCAACCACACCCCACACATGCCACCCATAACATATGATAAATTTCAATCTGGCCTGAGATTCTTCATGGCTTATTGGTTCTCCCTGGCTTCTTTAGATTCTCCAGGTTCCATTTTATAGTATATAATATAAGTTAAAGATCTAGCTAGGTTTTATTTATACATTTAACTATATTGTCTAATATTTGTTAATGTATTTTTTTCTAATTACTCTGAAATCCTTCCTTTACCATATGGTAATTTCTTATGTCTGTACTATAATTTATTTTGGGTTAGTCCATTTAGTTAATATAGCTATTGAATTTTTAGTAAATAGTTTTGTTTAAACCAGTTATAAAATATACTTATCTCAAATGGCAAGTTCCCATACTTTATTATTTTAAAAATATTATTAAGTTTTTTTTTCCTCATCCATTTATTATTTTAGAAGAAGAACATCAGGAACATTTTGTCTGCAAACCTCTCAGTTAAAATAATTTATATCTTCATGGTATTAGTAAGAATTTCAGTAACAGTTAAATATTTTGCCTATCGGTTTTAGGCTAGAAGATGTTCCAGGTACTTTCTGTGCAATATATTCTTTCTTTCAAAAACCAGTTCAGACAGACAAGAGAGAAAACTAGAGTTCAGAGAGATAAGTAACTTGTTCAAGGTCACAACACTACGAAGCAGGGGAAATATAATTCAAATCTAGATATTGCCGTCTTTTTGGCACTGCTCACACTGTCCACTGCCTCACAGCGTCTTTTTCTTTTTAAAAAATATTTTATTGATTTTTTTTTACAGAGAGGAAGAGAGAGGGACAGAGAGTTAGAAACATCAATGAGAGAGAATCATCTATCAGTTGCCTGTTGCACACCCCCTACCCAAGGTGTGTGCAACAGGCCCACAACCAAGGTACATGCCCTTGACAGGAATCAAACCTGGGACCTTTCAGTCTGAAGGCTGACATTCTATCCATTGAGCCAAACAGGTTTCAGCTCACATTGTCTTTTTCAACTGGTACAATAAAATAATTGCTTTTCTTACATTGTAAGGAATGTTTGTAAAAAAAGAAAGAATGTTGCACTTAAAAAAGATGGCTGAAGGTAGGACTGATTGGAAAGGAAATATCTGGGAATAGGGTCTGAGTTTGATGCCATGGAAAAGCAAATGCTGGGCATCTCAAGAACAAACATGCCCACTAAGTGTATCCAGCTGTTCCTGCTCTTGTTTGCTCACAATTCCACTTATACACAGTTGCTTTGATTTCAAGATGTCATGGTAAATAAATGTGATGATGACAGAGGACTACATAAAGATAATACGAGTCAGCATTTTGTTAGTCATGCCATGTCAGGGAGATTAAGTAATTTGCCAAAAATAAAAATAAAATAAAAAAATCCAGTTACTAAGTTGTGGAGATGGAATCTAAACCAGTATTTGATTGTATCCTTCTGCCTTAACATGTTAAACCTGGGGTGGGGGTCGGGGGCTGGGGAGGGGGTGGGTATGGTGAGGTTATCCAATGCAAGTAAGGCTGTAAAGGCATATCAGACTTATCAGTTTATTTGGAGACATCACCAGTTACAGGTAGTGGAAAAACAACAATTTAAAAGCAAACACACACAACTTAAATGCATAGTCTTCCTCTGTTTCCAGGCAGTCACAGAGGTCAAGTCTAAGGGTGCTTTTGTTCAATAAATGGGGAGAAACAGAGGAAGAATCTGGAACATGAGTGAGCAAGTAGCTAATGGCTCATTTATCTGCAAGAGGGGGTGATTTTTGCTTATGTTCTCAAGAAGAACTTACCTTTATGTGCCTTAGAGCATCCTCCTCCCATCACCTAAACTCTAGAAACACTAGCTCTAACCCACATAGGCTGTGTTTGTAATTTCCCAAATAAATACCAATGTTAGACAGGAGTCAGGGTGGTAAGAAAAACACCACTTAAGTTAGTTACCAGGATGCATGTTTCCTACAGACCTAGCAATAGCTGCTGAACAAGCCTTCCCCATTAGGCTGCAAGGTCCTCCAGAGCAGCAGTAATAATTAACAGTTGTTTGGTTGTGTTTTCTCAAGATAGGCTATCATGCTGAGTCCTCATAACTCAGGGTGGTTGAATGCATTACCACAGACCTTTTCAGGCTGTTACAAATGCAGTGCACAGAATTCAAGGAGAACCGCCTGAAGTCACACAGGTGGTGCCTGGCAGAGTTGGATGTGAATGCAGTGAATGATCTGTGGAAATGCTGGGGTCTAAGTGACATAGAAAGGGAGAAAGATTAGAAAACTAGGAGTGGGCACAGCTACTACCTGTGAGAGGGTGGACTCTTGGCAAAATGAGGCAATGATTAGGAATTTTACTAATGTGGGTATCATTTGGATTATGTTTTTTCTTCAATCGGGCATTTATTAAACCTTCTGATGTTATGCAGTCCAGGGACGAGGCTAGTAGCTGAAACATAATATACACAAAATAAAGGTTTCATAAAAAGATCAGTGTGGAGATTTGCACTGATGCATATTTACAATTTGGTAGACTCCATATTGCTGAATCTGCTCTTCATGGAAATCAGGTCTATCTTCAGCATGGTTTAGCCTGCAGGAGAGCATATGAAGGGTTTTCCTGTTACAAAGATATGGTACCTATAAGAGTAAGTGTTAGGAAGGGAACTAGTACAAATACCAAGATGGAAATATATGAATATACGCATATTTTTTTTCTTTATTTCTTTTTTCCCCACCCAGTCCTGCAACCCTTCCCCCCCCCCCCCAAATCACCACCATCTGGCACCCTTCACAACAATATATTAAAAATTATTAAATGGAGAAAGAGTAGAACATACTATAGAATTGTCAATTTAATGCTTTTCCAAAGTTGAGAAAAAAGAAAGATAATTAGCTAAAGAACAGAAAACACACTGGATATAGAAGACTATAAGAAAAAAGTAAAGATTTAATCATGTACAGTATTCATTTCCTGTGGTTGCAGTGACCAAACTGAGTGACTTAACAATAGACTTTTAACCTCTCACAGTTTGGGAGGTTGGAGGTCCAGAATCAAAGTGTCCTTGCCTCTTCTAGCTTCTGGTGGTTACTTGGCAATTCTTGAAATTCCTTGGCTTGTAGACATATCACTCCAATATCAGCCTTCATTGTCACCATGTTTTTTGGTATTTTGCTATGGCAGCTCTAGGATAGTAATAAGGACTTTGGCACTAGGAAGTGGGGCACTGCTGTTAGAAATAATTAAAAATGTGTGGAAATGGCTTTGGGTAGTGGGTTGAGTCTGGAAGATTTTGAAGCACATAATAAAAATAAAAAAAAATCCTAGATTACCTTGAAGAGACATCTGAAAAATTGTTTAAGGGAATGAGAAGGTCTGTCGTATCCTTTCCTGTCCCATCATTGTATTTTGGAAGCAGATAACTTGTTTTGTAGCTTTACAGTTCTGCAAATGGAGAAGAAATTCCGCCTCAAGGCTGCAGCATTAATTCACTCCCGCTTGCTGGTCTGTCCTGTAGATTTCAAATTTAGGTCCCTCAGAATCGTGTGAGCTAATTTATGAAACAAACACACATAATATAGTTTATTCAGTGTACATATGTACAATCTCCCATTGGTTCTATTACTATGGAGAATGCACTTAAAAACAGCAATAAAGAAAACACACAATATGTTTCTTGTCTAAATGAGCTTCAGACTTCAGTTAACTCATTGAGCAACACTGGAATTGATCATATAGCAGATATAACTTTCTCAGAGCTTCAAGCAGTTCAGAGACACATGTTAATTGCTGTCATAAAAACATTTTTTGTAAAGTCATGGACAGTAAATATAAATGTTAATTGTACCTAAATAAGTTGTAGCAATATATGCCAAAACATGTTTTCTTCGCCTGATTAGAAGGCAGCTGGTTTGGTATACCATATACATATATGCAGAAGGGATAATAGGTGGGTACCTAGGTCAGGGCTTCAATAAATATTCAAATATAAATATTAATCAATGAGGTTGACTACAACCGCTAGTTATTTTCTCTCTTCTTTTTGACAATATTCTTCTCTCCTTAAAAGACTTACAAGTCATTTTTAAGCTTCTAGTAAATACATATTGTGATTGAAGATTTCATGTGATACCAATAAATAAATAAATAAATATATATGCATATAAATTGATATTATACCTTGAAAATATCAATTGTATTGATACATTGTTCTCTTAAAGCTAATTTGTATTGATACATTGTTCTCTTAAAGCTAATTTCAGGGTTATACTGAAAAGTTTAAAAATTTTAAAGCTCAATCAAGCATTGACACATCACTAAAGAAAAAACTTGATAGTTGAAACAAAAGCCTGAATATCTCTATATATAAAAGCCCAATGGCCAAACAGCGGAATGTCAATGATTGGTCAACCACTTGCTATGATGCGCACTGGCCATCAGGAGAAGACGCTCAATGCAGGAGCTGCCCCCTGGTGGTCAGTTCGCACCCACAGAGGAGCACTGCTTGGCAGACTGGGATGAGCAGTGCTCCAACAGTGGGCTGATCCCTGCAGGCCACGCCCCCACCAGTGCACAAATCCATGCACCGGGCCTCTAGTATCATATAAATTGAAAACACCATTCTGAAGTACACATAGCTCTGTGAGGCAGTTTCCCAGGGATATCTCTCATATTCTATTTACCTGCATACTTTTATTCCTATTTTAAGCTCTTGTGTGACCTCAGTAATGGAGTTTGGTGCTTCAAAAATGAATGCAGAAGCCCTGGCTGGTGTAGCTCAGTTGGTTGAGGATCCTCCCATGCACCAAAAGATCACTGGTTCTATTCCTGGTCAGGGCACAAACCCAGGTTGTGAATCTGATCTCCAGTACTAGAGGCAGCCAATTGATGTTTCTCTCTCTCTCTCTCCACTTCTCCCTTCATATCTCTCTAAGTCAATAAAGATATATTTTTAAAGATGAATGTAAAATATCAATAAATCAACAGTAGCTACTGTCAAGTGTGCTGTATAAAGTTTATGATTTGGGAGTTCACCTCACTTGAGGTTGTGTGGAACAAGGCTCTATTAATTTCAGACATGGAAAGAGAATTCATGCATCCATGAAGTACTCATTGATGATATCTCTTTTTAAAAAGCACACTCAGGTCCCCTTGGGCATCTCCTCTTGTTCTCCTATAAATCCCAGGCTTGAGCAGCACTGTGGATTGCATGGGGAACTACTCTGTTTTACTAAATTCTGGGGTGTTCCTGAAGGTGTCCCCATCCTGGCTGCTGTCTCGGATGTCTTCAGCCCTGTGTGAGCTCTGGTGCTTGCTCTTTTCCCCATAAGTATTGTTTGTCTGGCTTCATGGAGTATTGCACTGTATGTACAAAGCTTATATATTTTATGAAAATTGGAAGAGACATTGATACAGGTTTCATGGCCTGTTTCTCTGCAATCTCTCTCATTTCTCATTAGCCTGTTTCACAAATTCCAGCTGTCCCAACAGTCTTTTTCTTTCATCTCTATCGTCTGACCTCAGCAAAACCAAGCTGAGGTTGTTTGAGCTCTGCTGGGGTGAGGGTGGGGGGGCTCTCTCACTGTGCCGCCATCTGCAAGTGCCTGGGGGAGAAGGATTCATGATCCTGGGCCCACCTGGCTTGAGTTCATTCTCTTTAGTATTAGAGAGTTGCACTGCCAGTTTTCCAACAGCTAAAGTAGATATTTTGTATGTTTTCTTTAGTTATATAATTGTTTTTGCAAAAGGCTGGTCTATTACAAGATATTCCATCATGGCCAGAGGTAGGATTCTCTAAGAACATATTTTATGTTTGTTTATTGCCTTGGGAGTAACTGGAACATCCAGATAGTATAAATTCAAATTCCAACCTGGAAATAATTTAATTTCCCTCCTTCGGCCCCGACCAAAACAGGATATCTATCTTGTCCTCCCCCTGTGTTGACTGGCATATTATTGCTAGACCACCCTTTCACCGAATGTGTAACCCGTTCATCAAGGGAGGGCTCTTTTTTCATTGCTGATGAGGGTTAAAACCTGAGAGTCTGGATTTCTCTTCCATGATAGTCATAGATCCATCACCTTATCACTTGCTCTTATTTTTAAATTTCCTCCTCAATTCTGATCCTTGGTTGTATTTCAGTTGAGCTATACATTTAAGAGAAAATTTATTATAAATGGGCTAGTCAGGATGTGGAGAAAGATGAACTCATGAATTGCTGGTTAGAAGTGTCAGTTTTATAATTCTTTGGAGAAAAACTGCAGTCTATCAACCTTTCAAATGTACATACACTATGACCCCAAAATTTATTGCAGCATAATTTATACTAGGGACCTGGTGCATGAAATCTGTGCCCTGTGGGGGGGGCGGGGCAGTATCAACCCAGCCCGCCCCCTCTCACAGACTGGGAGCCCTCAGGAGGTGTCCTATTGACAGCTTAGGTCCGCTCCCCAGAGGACCTCCTGCATTGTGTCCTCTGGGATAGGGGTGTGTCCCTGGCTGCCGGGGGCATGCCCCCAAGCCCAACAGCCCCATGTTGTATCCACCAGGCTGGGGGCGTGAACCCAGGCTGCTTGGTGCTGGTGCACCTGCAAGTGGCTGTAGGGCAGGAACATCCACCGAATCGTCATGGTGACACAGTGGCTATTCCTGCCCTGCCACCAGCCAGTCAGTGTCTGCACCTATAGGCCCCGAGTGGCCAGGGTGTCTTGGGATCCTGGCTGCTCAGGGCCTCCATACGGACCTACAGGCTAGGAGAAGCCTGGGTTCTGAGGATGTTCCTGGGACCCAGGGTGCTCGGCACCTATGTATGCAAATTAACCCGCCATCTTTGTTGGGTTAATTTGCATACTCCTGATTGGCTGGTGGATGTCATGGAGGTATGGCCCATTTGAATCTTTCTCTTTTACTAGTATAGATTAGCAACAGTTTCCAAACAATTTTAAAGGTAATCACTAGAGGACTGACTAAATAATCTGTTTTATAGGCATGCAATATAATTTAAAGAAAAAGGAATGAAGTCCTGACTGGTGTGGCTCAGTTGGTTGGAGCATCGTTCCATACACCAAGGGGTCTCATTTCCCTGTCAGGACATATACCCAGGTTGCAGGTTCAATTCCTGGCCAGTAAAAAGGGATAGTAAACCATGCTACAGGTCTAATTGAGCCACAGGGTCTTGGTCCAAGATTTTCCAGGAGGAAATAAGGTCTTCAAATAATGACTTAGGAAAATGGGGTTACATGTGTTCTGTATGGCCTCCAGAAACTTCTAGATGGAAGGAACCTTAGGAAGGTCAGCACTTCTCTGGGCATTTCTACAGTTTCCTCTAGATGTCATTCTATGTCAGTGGGTGGGAGCATCTTTTGTACTCTGATTCTTCAGTGTTTGAGATCATTCCACCAACACAGTGGAGAGTTAAGGTGTGGTTTTCAAAGCTCCCAAATTGTAAGCAAAGCAGACAATCATGTTGTCAGACTTGGTTCTTAGAACTTATTTGATGAAAAGGGCAAATATCCTACTAACTACAAAATATTAAGCTTCATCCCACAAAATTGCACACATTAAAGTAAAGCATTATCTTGCCAATTTCTTATTTTCCTTGCAATACTGTACATTATAGGTTACATTTACTGAAATGATTTAGATCCAAGATAATGTGGGGCTAGAGGAATGAAAAGAAAAACACATTTGTATCATCCCGATTTCTTCTTTGTGGCACTGTATTTTAACTAAACAAAATTAAATTAATTCTCAGGAGGAGCCCATGACCCGGGAGGACCTTCTGAGAAAGAACTTCTGCTTTTTTTCCACTTCTTTGGATAAAATGGCTTTGTATATGGGTGAGGTGGTAAATATAAGCACTGTAGGTCTGGAGAAAGGGCCTCTAGAGAAAGTCTCAAGGGATTCAGGGAAAATGTAAGTAAAAAAATCTTTGTTTACTCTGATCAAAGATGCCCACCACCACCACCCCAGGAGACTTTGCCTTTAAGAATTAAGCAAATGCCGAAACCAGTTTGGCTCAGTGGATAGAGCGTCGGCCTGCAGACTGAAAGGTCCCAGGTTCAATTCCTTGGTTGCGGGCACATCCCCAGTAGGGGGTGTGCAAGAGGCAGCTGATCCATGTCTCTCTCATTGATGTTTCTAACTCTCTCTCTTTCTTCCTTTCTGTGAAAAATCAATAAAATATATTTAAAAATAGAAAAGAAAAGAAAGAAAGGATGAAAGAAAGAAAAGAATTAAGCAAATGGCCCAGCCAGCATGGTTCAGTCATTGAGCATTGACCTATGAATCAGGAGGTCCCGGTTCAATTCCTGGTCAGGGCACATGCCCAGGTTGTGGGCTCAATCCCCAGTGTGGGGCATGTATAAGGCAACTGATCAATGTCTTTCTCTCATCATTGATGTCTCTATCTCTCTCTCCTCCCTCTTTCTTCCTTACTGAAATCAATAACAAAAATATAGTTGTTTTTTTTTTTAAAGGAATTACACAAATGGGGCAGTCAGAAATTGGGAGAGACAGGGACAACTATTTCCTGTTTCTAATGGTCCATGTCTAATCCTTCAAACTGAGGCTTTATCAAAATTTTTATTTTTATTTTTTTTCTAGAGAGCAGAAAATCCTCACTAGCATGGGCTATTTAAAGGCCCCGGCCTTGCATTGAAACTGCAGATTTGGCTGGAGCCAGTTTCAGCTGGATTTTCTGGGCAGTCAGTAATACAGCAGCAAATTCACTCTTTTTAATATAATGGCAACCATCACTGGGAGGAATAAGAATGGCTTCAGGCAGTGCCAGGTTTTAAATGAAAAATCTAACTATAGCTGTCCCTTCCGCTCTCCGGGAGAGCTCAGGATGATTGTGTGGCGAGCGGGGGTGAAGGGTGACCTCCGAGCGCCTGCTTTGGAGACCAGCTCCACAGCGAGCGTAGGTCTGCTTGCCTCCTACCTGGCCCCTGGCGAGGATGTGCAGGCCTGTGACAATGGGAGCAGCATGGGCTTGAAAAGCAACTTGGCTGGGTTGACCAGTACCAAGCAAGGAGGTGTGTACTCTTTGATCTCTGAGCCCTGGAGCTGCAGCATGAGAACTAATCACTGAGTTGTAATATAAAGCAAGTACCTAACTTTCTGTGTAGCCAGCGAGCCTGAGCCTTCTTGGATTCCATACCAGGCATGGGGTGAGGCATTGATGGAGCGAAGGGTCCACATTCTTCATAAGCGAGGAGAAACAGTCCTATTAAATGATTTCTCTTTCCACTCTCCAACCTTCCATCTTCCAGCCTCCCATCTTAAAAATGAATCTGTTTGCAAAAGCAGGCTTCTCTGTGTATTGTGATGTCTGTCTCAGGTAGTCTACTCTGAAAGATTTCCGGGACAGAGGGTGGAATCTCAAGCTAAGCTGGAATGGAAGAACATGTCAGTTACTGTCTGGAAAACGCATGGGATAGGGTCGCCAAAGGCCTTTTTGTAAGAAGGAAGGAACCTTCTGGAAGACACTTCGCCCTGAGTGAAGAAGCAGCTAGAGGGGCAAACTTGAACTAGAAGTAGCCCGAAGTATGTGCACAATGTTGGAGGCACACGCACTCCACCTCAGGACCCACCCCAGAACGTGGGAGAAAAAAGGGAAGAGAGGCTCTCACCTTGTTTTCAAACACGGTCCTTCAGTTTGACCCCTGGAGGGGTCAGTGCACCAGTGACGAGCCCAGTGTCCACCTTGCATAACAGCACCTACGAACAGGGCCAGTGCCACCAGGAAGAGGCAGCAGACCCAGCCGGAACAGCAGTGGGGCCCAGGATGCATGGCAGGCACGGAGGTGGAGGTGCCAGGTGGAAGCAGCACCAGGGGTACAAGTCTCTGCAAAGTAGCCAATTGGGAGATGCTCCTTAATAGGAAAGGCCTATTTTTAAAAATATATTTTATTGATTTGTTTTTTACAGAGAGGAAGGGAGGGATAGAGTTAGAAACATCGATCAAATGCCTCCTGCAAACCCCATCTACTGGGGATGTTCCCTCAACCAAGGTACATGCCCTTGACTGGAATCAAACCTAGGACCCTTCAGTCTGCAGTGATCCATAAAGTTCTCCTGAAGGAATTCCAAATGCAAGCCCCAACTGTGCCAAAAAGATCTTGGAAGGTTAGAATTGTGGGTGATGGCATTGTCCATCTTGAAGATCCTCTTCTGGAACTCAGCCCCACTCCTAGCCTCTTAAACTTGGTCTTGAGTCGACTGACAAGGGTAGTTTCCTGAGGTCTTTGAGTTTTGCCAAATCTTTGTTACTCATTTGAGAGAATGATTTGCTTTTTTTGGTTTTGTTACTTAACTGAGAGAACAGTTTGCACCTCAGAGGAGGCAGCCCCAAATGGGAGAGCCATTAGGGGTGTGTATGTGCTGGACCACTCTGGGCAGCCTCACACTCATTCTTTACCCCAGGCCAAGTTGGGAGACTATAAATTACCCTGGAGAACTAACTACACCACCCCCTGTTCCCCCCAAACTCCAGGGACGTAGTGTCTTTTTGTTTAAGAGTTTGAAAAGGCAAAAGGACTTTCAAAAATAAAATCCACTCACAAATAAAATTTTCTTTGGTGGTGACATGGTCCCAGATAAAGTTATTACACGAACATAACCTGAAAGAGAGTAAAATAGATGACATTATTTACTTTGCAGTTTTACCTTTCTGAAAACCAGGGTGCCAGTTAAGCAAAACTACAGCAGCTCTTAAAAGTTACCTGTAAGATTACTATTATATGTCTCAACTCCGTATATGTATACCCTCTAGATTTATTTTCTAGGCACTAATGAGCACTCTGCATCAATTATCTCATTTAATATTCACAGAAACCCTATGGAGCAGATTTGATTCTCCTTTAGAAAGGGGGAGCTGGGGCTTGGAGAAATTACAAACTTTGTTGGAGATAACAAAATCAATAGGTAGAAAGACCAGCATTCAAACGCAGTCTGGCTCCGTAGCTCAGAGACTTGATCATGGAGCCATTCCATACAATGTTAGAACTGCCACGCTGGTCATACAGCAATGAGCCTGAAGGTGAGTCTGCCATACTCTACACTGTGCAGTGTTGCCAGCAGGTTTTGGATGTTGTGTCTGAGAATCCGGGTCACACTCTGATGTTCTGTAGGCTAGGTGTAGTTAATGCATCTTTGACTGTTTTCTTTTTTTCTTCTTCTTTTTTCCCCCCAAATATATTTTATTGATTTTGTACAAAGAGGAAGGGAGAGAGATAGAGAGCTAGAAACATCGATGAGAGAGAAACATCGACCAGCTGCCTCCTGCACACCGCCTATCGGGGATGTGCCCGCAACCCATGTGTATGCCCTTGACCGGAATCGAACCTGGGATCTTTCAGTATGCAGACCGATGCTCTACCACTGAGCCAAACCGGCTTTGGCTGACTTAAAACGTTTTCAACTTAAGATGGGTTTTATCAGGACCTAACCCGGTCCTAAGTTCAGGAGTATCCGTAGGAACTGGAGGTGGGCTCAGGTAAGAACAGCCCAAGCATATTGAACCGCACGGCTCCTCTCCCTGCTCTCAACCTTGCTTGATCCCTTAGATCAGTGGTTCTCAACCTTTCTAATGCCACAACCCTTTAACACAGTTCCTCATGTTGTGGTGAGAACCATTGCTCTAGACAAGACTGCTAATGGCATTGTAGATAAGTTATAGAAAGGATAAGGGAGAAATATTCACGGCTCACTGAAAGCCAGTTGGGTGAATCCCTGAGTTAAAAGGCCCTGGTCCACATCGGTCAGCACATGTGGAGGGTGTGGGAATGCCTGGCAAATGGGCGAGTGGGGTCCTGAACCCTGGATTTTGCTTCCTCTGGTGATGAACAAGTAGAGACAGATTATAATTGACTAGAGGCCCGGTGCACGAATTCATGCACCTTGAAAGGAACTGCAGGCCACAAGGCTGCTAGGCTACAGTGGGCACAGGGCAGGTCTCCGCAATCTTCCACGCCCCTGCCCAACTTCTCTTGCCGCAGCCCCCAGTCCCCTGTCTACTGGCTCCACTTGCATCCAGCAAAGGTGTGAGCATTGGCTGCCTGCCCTGATTGCCCCTCAAGCGCAGGGGGAGGTGGAGAAGTCCTGAGAGGAGATCAGGGCTGGCAGCTGCTCTCACACCTGCTGATGGTGCCCAGCAATTGGGGTTAGTGCTGGGCATAGTCAGTGGGTGTGAGCAGATGCTCCAGCGCTGGCAGTGGGTGCGAGCAGGGCCAGCGCTGGCACTGGTAGCAGGTGTGGGTGCTGGAAGCAGGTGTGAGTGCCCAGAGGGACTGTGGCGCACAGGAGCAAATAATATTTTGTAACCAGCAGAGGCTCACTCGTGCCCAGCCTTGGTCTGGCACCCCAGCTCACCTGCTCCTCCATCCCACCATGGCAAACGCTGCCATGCCCCATGCGCACCCCCTGATGGTCAGCTCACATAATAGCGACCAATTGTTTGGTTGTTCTGCCATTAGCTCTGTTTGCACATTAGGGTTTTATATATATATAGATTACTTTTGTTCCCCTCCTTCTAAGTAATAAAGGAATTGATTTGTAAGGCTGAAACTGGGATTTCTGGCCAAGGCAAAATCATCCCTTTGTTTTCTTCCTGTTTGCCTTTAATCCACAATAAAACTCCCAGTTGAAGTGGGAGATGGAGACACAGGGCTTGAAGCTTTTAAGGAATTAGTCCTGTTGATCCAGAAAACTCTGAAAAGCACCATTCATGTCAAGCAGCAGAGCAGCACAGCCAGTGCAAGGAGGAAAAGGCTTGGCTCCTCCATTTGGAACATGTATCTAAGCTTGTTTTCCATTCAGTATCACAGTTGCATGGGGGCCAAGTGTTTCAGCAAAGTAAATGCATATCCTGGGCCTTGGAGGGGGCTCCTAAACTCATTGCAGGCTAAGACAGCAGCAAAGAGAAGGTGGCGGCTTTTTGTTGTCTTTTGTTAATAGTTCAAAAGCAGTTTTTGTTTCTCACTTATATTAGGAAAGTGGGAAGTGAATTATTTACACTTGTTTTTAGTGGGGAGTGTGGGTTATTTAGTATAGCATTAGCCAACATATATTTCACAAAACTGGTGACGATGTTACAAGTTATGAAAGCAGGGATTTTTGCAGTTTTATTTACTTACCAAACAATGTGAAATGTCAAATGTGAAAATAGCTCATACTTTGTTTTCTCATTAAACATACTGAGATATAAATATCAATATTATTTCTTAGCTGTTATAGTTTTATTCCAGAAGGAAATATGCACTGTATACCACAAGAGGGCAGCAGCACTACATTTTTCATCGAATGCCTGTTGAAGCTCAATGTTTGGGTCTAAAACCATAATTACAGGGTAACAATTACATACCTTTCTCCAAATGACACTTATTAACTCTGAAGGCATTTTATGAGTAAAGTTACTTTTAAGGTGTTTTGTGTGGTTTTTTTTTTTTTTTACTGTGATTCGCTACAAATTAGACTATTTTCAAAGAAAAATGCATTAGTTTTAATGAGTGAATTAAAATGCCCCAGGAAGGTGAATTTCTCAAAAGTTGTTTATATTTAATTTTTAAGAAGTACATCATTAAAATTCTCAAGTATACCTTTTCAATAATAATATAAAAGCTTGTTAACAAAAACAAGTGTATTGATAAAAATGAATAAGGCTTGTCATAGTTTATGGGTATTTTTAAAACTACACATAGTTAAAATGAAACTGGTAAGCATAAAAATTAAGAATGAATAACCCCAATTTAATGTGAAAAAGAAAATTAAACGTGTTTTGTTTGCTGCTGAATTTGCATTTTAATTTTAATTTTTAAGATGCAATAAAATTGCAGTGATTTTACTTAGCCACCAGGTGGTGCCGCCTATTTAAACAGTGAAGTAGATGGAAAAGAGAAAATTAAGATCTGAGAAATATCATACATATCCAATATCATATTTCTATAGTCACCAGATGTTTCAGAGTTATAGACTGAGTTTAATTTCTGTGAGGAAGGCCTTTGAGAAAAGTCCCAGGGAGGAGAATGCACTGCCTGTAACAGACACTTCACAGAATTGCATGAAATTCACTTAATGGTGAAACAAACATGGATCCTGACCTTTTCACACACAAAAAACAAAGGAGTCTGTTCTAACAAAATTTCACCCCATGGAAGCTACTTCCTATTACCCATGAAATGGTTCCTTTTATTTCTTAGGCGATGAAAAACAGTGGCATTTTATTACTGTTCACATAATAAAAAGGAAGAGAAAAGCGTCCCCCAATTCAGCAAAAGGTGGACAAATCAAACCACATGGAATCTGCATCATCTGTAGATGCCACGGTGATTATATGTGTAGAGAAGCCAAACTTCATTCATCACAAATTGTTTCACTTAAATTGAGGGGATAAATAACATTGTGGATATCCTGCTATAGCAAAAATACATTTGGAATGTGTTAACATTCCCTAAAAGCACAGCCACCAGCAACTGAGCAGAGTGCACCTGCCATGGTGACTGAGTCCCAGCACCTCGGGCCCTTTCTCTGGGCCTGCTATATGTTCATCTTTTTAACCCCTTCTCTTTGCTCTTCTAGCTCTAGAGGTGGTAGCTCTTGCTTTAGTTACTCCCTCTGTGAATTTTTTTTTTTTTGCTTTTTAGGTTGCCTGGTATACTGGGTTTACTTGTATTCCCTCAAAAGATGTTGAATTTTGTATCCCCAGTCATAGGAATGTCACCTTATTTGCAAATAGGGCCAAACTGCATACTGAGGGAAACAAAGCAGAGAGATGAGTTTATTGCAAGGGTTTCCACTTGCAAGCTGTGAAGGAACTCCAGGAACAGTGAGTTCCAAGTTGCTTGCAGATTTATAAGTATTTATTTATCTACTTACTTTTAAATTTACTTTTATTGTTGAAAGGATTTTAGATGTCCCCTCTCTTTTTCCCCATTGGTCTCCTTCACCATGTACCTGCCTCCCCTCTCCAGGCCTTCACCACACTATTGTCTGTGCATGGTTGTATATATCCTATCTAATTAAATGGTAATATGCAAATTGACCCTAATGGCAGAACAATCAGTTGCTATGACATGCACTGACCACAGGGGACAGATACTCAATGCAGGAATTGCCCCTTGGTGGTCAGTGCACTCCCACAGGGGGAGCTCCACTGAGCCACAAGTTGGGTTGATGGCCTCCTCAGCAGTCAGACATCCTCGAAGGGCTCCCAGGCTGCCAGAGGGATTTCCCAGGGTGCAGGCCTAAGCTGGAAGGCAGACATCCCCTGAGGGGTCCTGGACAGCAAGAGGGTGCAGGCTGGGCTGAAAGACCACCCGAGTGCACGAATTTTCATGCACCAGGCCTGTAGTATGCATATAAGTTCTTTGGTTAATCTCTGCCCCCTTCCCCCCCTCCCCACTATCTCTCCTTGTTTTTGCCCCCCAGTTTATAGTCCTTTGTTACTGCAGCCCCTGGAGAACTAATACAGCAAGTTAACAACTTTATTACTAGTTGATCATTTTTAGATTAAATTATCTTTGCTAAAATCACTGGAGTAATTTATCTCTCCTGACTGAATCATGAATGACATAATAAGTACAGAAAATCATAGAATCTCTCATTGTGGACATCTATATCACTATATCACTGCTGTGCGATTATTATTTAGCTTTGGCAGATGTATTGGTTTGCCTGAGCTTCCATAACAAAGTCCCATAGACAGGTTGCTTAAAGAACAGAAACTTATTTTTACGCAGTTCTGAAGTCTAGAAGTCAGAGAACAAGGTGTCAGTAGGGTTGCTTTCTTCTGCGGCCTCTCTCTTTGACTGGTGGATGGTCATCTTCTCCCTGTGTCTTCACATGGTCTTCCCTCTGTGTGTATCTGTGGTCTCTTCTCCTCTTCTTTTAAGGACACCAGTCATGTTGGATTAGGGCTCACCCTGTGACCTCATTTTAAATTAGTCACATCTTTAAAGTGTGATTACAGATACAGTGTAGTCTGAGATACTGATGGTTAGGACTTCAAACTTTGAATTTTGGGGATGACACAATTCAGCCCATAAGAGTAGGAGATTTTGATCGAGGGAAAGTTAATTTCTTGATGTGGAAACACTGCATGGACGCCAGCAGTACTAGGTATAATTTACTATGCTAATCCTCATAATTAGCTGTGTTGAATGGACCTAAAAATAGTGTGAATTGATTGGGAACCCTGAGAAGGATGATTGCAGGGAAGTAATGTTCATTAATCTCTTTAGGAAGGAATTTTAAACATTTCTCCAGGTGACAGGATTCACCACCCTCCCCACTAATTAACACCACAAAACTGTCAAGGCCAGAAAGGTCCCTTTTCCACCCAGACCTCTTCCATATAGGCAAGCTGTAGATAGTGATAATAACTCAGGAGACATGAAAAGCTCTACTTGAAACAGAATCCTGACTTGAAGTCTAGAGAATAACCATGATGCACCTCTCTTGAAACTACTGTTCTTAATTGCAGCAGTATTTCCTCTGATGGACAGCTGCCATGATGTGTGTTTTCATCATGAAAACTAAAAAATTCATCTGTTTTTGAGCCTTTAAGATGTGAAGAGAGATCTTGTGCCCTGACAGGTGGTAGTTGTAAGAAAATTACAAATTAAAAGCTAAAGTAAAGCAAAATTGCATGAGGGAGAAGGATTGTTTAGTGAAGACTCTTGTATGATCAAGTCAAAACTTTAAATGTTGAAATATTCTATTTCCTTCCTTCCCTGCCTCACCATTATTCTTTTTGCAATGCAGTGAATAATATACTCAGTGAATAAATCTTGCAGGCAAGTTTAAGATTATAAGCTTATCTTGGTCATCCCATATCTGCTTCCAAACATTAGATTATAATAAAGATACTCAAAAAACAATAAAGATAATTGTAAAAGTTCAGATTCCAAAATCTGGAATCTAGATACCAGTGGTAAGTATCCCAGCCACTGTAAAAGAACCAAAAAAATAGACTGATCAGTGTGGCTCAGGGGTTAAGCTTTGACCTATGAACCAGGAGGTCCCAGTTCGATTCTCTGTCAGGAAACATGCCTTGGTTGCAGGCTTAATCTCCAGTGTGGGGCATGCAGGAGGCAACTGATCAACGATCCTCTCTCATCATTGATGTTTCTGTCTTTCTCTCCCTCACCCTTCCTCTCTAAAACCAATAAAAACATATTTAAAATTAATAGTGACTATAGGTGATTAATACAGAACTATTTATGAGACTGACGCGCTGCCTACTGCGCTAAGGAGGCGGTTTAATACAGAACTATTTAAATGTCCAGTGGTTTTAAGAAAGTTCTTGATGTTTACATACTAACATCTTCAGAGAATCCAGGACCATGACCATTCTTCTGACCTCTTTAAATGTCTGCATATCTATTCTATCATCCTCTGGTTTAGGGAGGAAATGTCTACATTTTGTTTCTAGAATTCTTCTAAGCCAAATTTTCTCCCATTACTCTTTCCTGTTTCACTCCTCCCTGTCCCCGACTATACACACTGCCTTTTGTTTCAAACAGCAATCAATGGATAAAAAGTGCCCCACCCTTTGGTTTCAAACAGAAAACAATGATTAAAAGCACTCCATTCTCTACCCCAGGGCAGTTCCATTGAGGAGGGAAGTTAGGTTTATAATTTGAGGCCTGGTGCACGAATTCTTGCAAAGGTGGGGTCCCTCAGCTCCGGCCAGAGATCAGGGCCCATTGGGACCAGGCTGGTTGGGTGGGGGGATCCTAGAGAGGTTGGCTGTGGGAGTGCACTGAACACCAGGAGGCAGCACCTGCTTTAAGTGTCTTTCCCCTGGTGGTCAGCTTGAAAAATCATAGCGACTGGTCTACAGGTCATTCAAGTTGTTCTAGTTGTTCGGTATTAACAGTCACTTAGGTTTTTATTTATATAGATTAGGAGGAACATGAGAAGCCTAGAGGTCATATATGTGAGATGCCAGGATAAGGACTACATCTCTCACTCTTATATCTATGATCACACTGTTGATTTGGATCTTACAAGCCTATAAGAGAAAAAATGAACACTTCTAGAAAAATGGACCATTTTTACAAAGGTCTAACAATGGGCAATATGTAAAAGAGAAACTTCCAATTAATAGCACTACAAGATGTATTTCTTCTCAGATCATCAGAATCATCTTGTGAGATATCAGAAATGGATCACAATTTCCATTCCTGGGTTCCACACGGAGGCACTTTTCTCAGTGGTCCTGGTTCTTGTCTGTTCTTTCCTTCTCCCCTCAGGACTCACTTGAGAAGGGAGCCTTAGTTTAGCTGGGCTTACTTAAGGCTCCAACCAACCTCTTCTTTTTTTTTCTTTCTTTTTTCCTTAGTTGGTTTCCAACCTTCTTCCTCCGGAGAGCTTGCTGCTTACAGCACATGTGTCAAACACAAGGCCCGCGGGCCAAATCTGTCCCGCCAGGCCTTGCAATGTGGCCCGCACCACGCTGTCATCACTGCACTCCGCTGCGTTTCCATCACAATGACAGTTTATGACTGTTCAGTAAACCATTCGGCCCGCGATTTAGGCTGGATTTTAGATTTTGGCCCCTTCTCTGATTGAGTTCGACACCCCTAGCTTACAGAAACATTCCCCAGAGGAGTGGAGAAGATCGGTAGGAAGGATCAGAGCTGCTGTGACAGTAAGTAAATTTCCTTTCTCCTAAGTTTGCTTAACAGGTGCCTTTGGGTCACCCTCCAATCCCCTGCCCTGTAGAACAGCCTCTTTCAGGAGCATGGACGTTAGTTTAGTCTCATCTATACTCTTTGTTATTTTTATCTGTTTGTTTAGTGGAGAATATGGGTGGTATTTTTTGGCACTGTCTTATAGATGATAACATATTGGCCATCATTTACATGAACATTACATGAAAAATTAACTCATATAGAATTAAATGCAGTTATTACTGAGGATTTGGATTTATAAAACTGAGCCTACAAACAGAATTTTTTAAAAAACCAGACAAGTAGAACTGATAGCACCTTTCAATGGAAATATGGGTTTTTGTCAGCCTTTAAGTCAAAGGCTCGATGTTCAGTTATATTTCTTCACTGAAGCTTTTTCACACAGTTCAAGTGGAATTAAATCTCTTCTCCCCCAGTTCTGCTGTTGCATGTTATACCCTCAGTACTTGCCCCAACTGCCTGGTCATACATGTGTTTGTGTGTTGTTTCTACTGGAGGTCAGGGGTCATAGGTTATTGTAATTATATGCATCCTGTTCTGAGATATGTAACCTGCCTATGGTTGGACTCAACACATATTTATTGAAATAAATTAAGTCACAGATCCCTTGGAAGCTAACCAAGAATAAATATGAATTGCTTTCTTAACTTAGAACTAACGAGGTAGATAATAAAGGCATGTTTATTCCATTTTACAAAATAGTTGCAGTTAGACTAGATGATTCTCTGGTGTTTCTTTTTTAACTAACTTTTATACTAAGTTTTGTGGAAATTAAAATTTAAAGAATTACATTAAAGTACATTTAATAAGTATTACTTAATGAAGCCTGCAGTGAACCATTCCATACATGAAGAAGTACCTGGTGGTGGGGATAACTGCCTTCTGTATTGCTTGTTTCTGATATTTCTCTTCACATTTACCTGAAATAATCCATTTTATCTTATTCTTTTATCAACTTAATGCAGTGTAGATGCTATATTTGAGATGTTCTTCTACTTACCAAATAATTATCCTGCATATATCCCTGCATGTCAAACACTGAGGTCCCTGTGGCAAATAGCTCCACTTAGCTTCACATTCCCCTCTCTCTGGAAGCCTTCTGGTGGCTTTTCTCATCCAGAAGAAAGGGCAGCTTCTGACCATGGCTTGAAGACCCCATAGAGTATGCCCCCTCACTGTTAGCTCACTGTCATGTCCTGCCATTTCTTCCTGCACTCAGGCCACCCCATGAACAGACGCTTCCTGTTGTTCCTCAAATCAGCCACGCTCACCTGTTTCAGGGCCTCTGCCCTTGCTGTTCTTGCTGCCCAGGACACTCTCTCTGCTGTGTGGCTCGCTCCTGCCCCCGTGTCTCCTCCACATCTCTGCTCATTGTTCCTCATGACAGGGGGCTTTCCTGACCATCTGTGCAAGTCAGTGCCCTTCCTCAATACTCCGTCTCCTTGTCCGCTTGTTTATAACACTTATCACTGCCTGATACATATTTACTTACTCCATGTCGCCCCCTCTCCTCCCACCCACCCAAATCTAGAATGTAAGTTCTTTTAGGAAAAGGATTTTTTTTTTAAAGTTTTTTTTTATTGATTTCAGAGAGGAAGGGAGAGGGAGAGAGATAGAAACATCAATGGTGAGAGAGAATCATCGATTGGCTGCCTCCTTCAAGTCCCCCTTTGGGTTCAAGCCCGCACCCTAGGCCAGTACCCTGACTGGAATCGAACCGTGACCTCCTGGTTCGTAGGTCGATGCTCAACCAGTGAGCCATGCCAGTGGGGCTGTTTGATTTGATTTTACTATTGTATTTCCAGTTCATAGAACAAATCCTAACACATAGTAAGTACTCAATAAATATTTGTTGAGTTATGTTTTACTGAATGAACATTGGATGAATGGGTTATTGGAAACTGCTAGGTAGAGAAAAGGCATCATGTAACCTAAAAAACACTGCTTGCCCTTTAAGATTCTTAGAATGCTTTTGTGTATTGTGTTCATTGTTGTCACACAGAAGTTTGGTTTTGTTTACATAATCACTTATTGTTTTGATGTTTTTCAAGAATTGATTTGAGAGATAGAGGAAAGGAGAGGGAAAGATAGAAACATCCATGAGAGAAAAATATCAATCAGCCGCCTCCTGCATGCTCCCTACAAGGGGTTGAGCCCACAACCCAGGCACATGCCCGGACCAGGAATCCAACCGCTGATCTCTTGGTGCATGGGTCCATTCTCAACCACTGAGCCACACCGGCCAAGCCATAAACATTATTTTTTATTTTCCTTTAGGTCTTTGAGTCCCAAGCTTCAATGATTTATTTGCTATATCTGTGTAAAAGTTTGTGTCTCTGTTGTAAACCAACACTCACTCCTTTATTTCTTCAGTAGCCCACTGATTTCCTCACTATCACTCCCTGCGTTCCCATATTCATGCCCCATTACTTTGCTCACCATTGCCTCTAAATAAAACTCCACCAACTAATTTTTTAAAAATGATCACTTGGATAATACTTTGGCTATTGGTTTGTGCAATTCTAGGAAGTAACCAGCAGATGTTACCATTGCAACAACATTCTGATTCTTGGATAGGTTTAAAAAATTTCCCTTTTCTCTCTAGACTTAGGTCATCTCCAAATGCTAACCTTGCCTTAAAGAATGAAGTACTCATACTTCTCTAGCCTCTAATTTCAGAGGGTTATTAGCTTATAAACTTTGAGTTAACAAAATTATGCTTAACTTCTCTTCAAACTCTAATTATACTTAAGACAAGTCTGCTTATTTTTTAAAATATGTTTTTATTTATTTTAGAGAAAATAAGGGAAAGGATGAAGAAATGGGAACATTGATGAAAGAGAAGCATCATTCAGCTGCCTCCTGCACACCCCTATTGAGGTTCAAGCCTGCAACCTGAGCACGCGCCCTCACCAAGAATCGAACCATTTACAAATAAAAAGTGGCCCATACTGGTTGAGCATTGACCCATGAACAGAGTATTTTCACTGCTCTAAAATCCCTCAGTGCTTTGCCTATTCATCTCTTTCCTCCTCCATCTCTGACGACCTCTAATTTATTATTCTTGCCATGGTTTTGTCTTTTCCAAGATGTCACAGAGTTGGAACCATAAGGTAATGGAATCATAATCTTTTTAGATGGCTTCTTTCATTTAGATATACATTGCAGTTTCCTCCGTGTCTTTTCATGGCTTGATAGCTGCTTTTTTGTTGTTGTTGACAGTGTTTTTTAATGTCTCAAAACTTTGGACATACTTGAAAAACATTGCTAAATGAGTCCTCCAGAGGGCAGTGTGATCAAGTCAGTGGACATCAATGAGTAGGACTTTGCACAAAGTAGGACAGATGAAATCAATGGCATTAGATGATGAGCAGGCGATGGCTGCCTCCTTGTCTAATTTTCCTTCCTTTCCTGTGATTCTCAAGGAAAATATTGCGCAGAAGATCTCAAAATGGGGACTTACAAAACCGAGAGGAGGCACTTTGTTAGAACAGTAGTGAAGCAAAACTAAACCATGGAAAAAGTTAGAAAGGAGATGCATTATGCCAACAACCTAAAATTGTTTCTCCCTTATGCCTTTGTGCTCCTGGAAAACATCTGCTCTTTCTTGAAGGTTTCTGTGTGAGCTGTCAGTTTCTCCAGGAAACCTGTTCTAACAAACTCTCAAGCTCTGGGTGAGCACCCCTTGTGATGCAGTCTCAGCACATCCTGTATTGCTCATACCTGTTATTGCTCATACTGTGGACTTATCCATCTCAGACACTACAATAAGCTCCCTGAGAGTCTCTGTCTACTATAGAGCTATTTAGCACATATCTGAATATGCCATATATAACTTCTCAATATGTATTTTATGAAGAATGAAAGAGTGAACTAAAACATGGATTACATGAATTAATTAAAGGAGGCTATTAGCCTGATGTGGCTCTAATGTCATGGCTGTCTATGTAAGCAAGCCAAATTCTAAGCCTGTAAATGCCTCAAGGCTATGAAATTGAAACCTAAGGACAATCATTTACAAACAGCCAAGGAGGCTGAATGCTTCAGCCAGTCAAACAATTTCCTTTCTTTGCTTCTGCACTTTCTCTAAGTTTTACCCTTAGCTGGAGGCCTCCTAACCACTGCAGCTTTGTTATTGCCTGAGGTGGTGCCTGATTAGATTTGTTAAATGTTCAAATGCCTCTTAATTTTTAAAATATGCCTCAGTTTATCTTTTAACAACACACACATTCTTTTGGCAATTATAAATATATGTGGGAAGAATTTCTAGTATCAAAAGCTAACATTTCTACAATATGTAAAATGCATTAACATTTTAAATGCATCACTAAGTTGGTAGTAAATAAAGGATGATTTTGGAAATTAAGAAAGGATGAGCATACTCTATCTAAGTGATCAAGTTTCAGGAAGGGCAGAATTATGGGCATCAGGACCAGCTGGATCCTGGTTCTGAATGCCACCAGACTCTCTGGTATTGTGATCACTCAAGCATATTTATCACATGGCCACATGAGCATATCTATCCTTTCTGCTTATCAGCCTCCTTTGTCTCTCTCGCTATTGTCCAGCTTTCTCTCTATAGAGAATATGGTTTCTGATGTTTTTGAATTCTATTAATCCATTTTTTTCACTCTTATATTCACGGCCCTTACAAAACTGACCTTCTTTGAATATTACAGAAAGAAGTTATGGCTGATGTGATTGCCTTGTTTATATATTAGAACACTGACTGCATGATTATTAAGTGCAATATCCAAAGTAGAATCTAGGTCTTCTGACTCCTAGTCAAGTTTCCTTCCCACAGATCTTCCTTGTATTTAGGTATATAATAATTTCGATTAAAGATCTTTCTTTCACACTCTTCTGGCCCTTGATACCCCAGGGAGCTGTGGTTTACCCAGAAGTGAAGGCAGTTTTTTTCTACTCTCAGGACTTGAGTGTCAGGTGACTGGAATTGCACTAGTAGTTGTTGAGTGTTGCAAGGAGAATTTTAATATGAGAAGAAAAATGTTAATACTGAAAATGTTAATCTCTGAAAACTTTCCACATCAAAATTATGATGCACCAGATTACCTCCTCTCCACTCACTATTCAAATTTTGATTGATGCCAATTAAAAAAATCAAAATTTTTATTGATAGCCTGCCTGATATGAGAGTTTAATTGCACTCTCCAGGCACATAGCTTGGCATCTAATTTGATTTGTACAAAGAAGCTTCCTTTAAGGAGTGTTCGCTGAAAGTTTGTGGGGAGGGGGAACTTGACTATGGATCGGGACAAGTACAGATTTAGTTGATACCCTGCAAATCACATCCTTTAGACATCATGACTAGATGTGAGATGATGGAAACCAGTCATATCTAAGTGAGCTGATGACCAGGAGAGATAGGGCAAGACCTAAACTATGCCTCAAACCCACCTGGAAAATCATGCTCTATGGGCATCATCACCTGTGAGGAACAGAATATGTTAGAGGGTCAGTCCCTCACATCAGAGCAACTTTCCATCTCACATAGGTAAATATTTTGGCTCATCTCAACTCCTCTTTTCTCTCAAGTTTTGGGATTTCATATATCATAGATTCAGTCTCCCAAGAGACATTAACTTATTATCTTTGGTTTTACAATGCTCACTGCTAGAGAAGAACTCTATGGATCCTGCTTGGGTCAGGACCTAACTATTGAACCAGTGAGCTCTGTCCAGAGGTGGCGTGGTGTAATTGGTTTAATTTGGATCAGATGCTCATATTTTGTTGAATTGGTATGGACAAGAGGGACTGGGCTAAGTAAGATGCTACTCAATTGCCTTTTCCTTCTGGCTTTGAACTCATTGAGAGCAGAGACTGTGTTTTATTCCAATTCCCAGCATAGTGCTAGGGACATAGATGCCAAGTGAACTGTTATGAGTTGATTATGAATTGTACATTTTGCATTTGGGTTAATATTCTAGCAAAAATAAGAGCTTATTATGCAGTTTCACATATATCTAATATTTCAAAGACCACAGAACACATAATGATTTCAATTTATATACAAGTTAAGGCTAAGTTCGTATCATAATCTCCGAGGAATATATGCCAAAGCTTTTCTTAAGTAGTCATGATCCTTGATCCTATAATTTTAATTGGATTCCCCCAGGAGCTCAGCTTGACATCTAATTTGATTTGTACATAGTAGCTTCCCTTAGGCAAACAATTCTAATGAATTTTAAAATTATCTTTCCTGGTCAGTTGATGAAACTATTTTTTTTTCCCTTTTAACAAAGAGAATTTACCCCCCCCCCCCCGAAAATACCTTATTTTGCTTGTATTTTTTTCTTTAATATTTCATATATTTTATGAATTAATTATGGGTTATATTCTTTTTTGGTGTTTATTTATGAAGATGTAATTTGTCATTTAAATACATTTCTGTTTGTTTCTTTTTCCACACACTTGTTTTTCTCTTTAAAAACCAAGATAGTTATGGGAAAGAAATCAGTCACTATATGAGAAGACAATTCAATGAAAATCACGGTTGCCAAATGAAATTCAGTTCTCTATAAAAGCCTAGAGACATCTTATGGATAAGTATGAGGAGAGAAGCCACCGAGGACTTTTTTAGCATCATATCCTACACTTTTGACTTGTTGGGTTGTTTCCCTGGCCAATGTGTGTCATTTCTGTTTGGTGCTATTTATCAGGGTCACAGAGGAAAATCAAGCATTGCTTTAACTTATGCAGTTCCCAGGTTTTACTGTTGTGGGTCTATATGTGTGGACCTATAAACTCCTAACAAGGAGTTTAAAGATAAACTTATAAGATTTTCAGTTATCTTTCATAATGGAATGAGTGCTAGAGGTTAGGTCTCATCAATCATGCTTATCTTTTCCTTTAGTACTAACCATGTGCTGAGCACTGTTCTAACTCTGCATATTTGATAATCCATGTGCCTTTCTCAATTCCTTGTATGTTAGATGTATCACTTCATCTTTGTGTGCCTCCATTTCCCCATCTGTAAAGTGATAATAACAACTACCTTATAGGGTAGCTCTAAAGATTACATTTAGTTATAGAACATATTGTTCTTAGACAAATCCCTAGCATTTAGTAAGCACTCAATAAGTATTAATCATTCTTTCTGAACGCCAGAGAAATTTGATACTAGACTTCCACTAACCTAGAAAATGAGACCTATCTAATGATTTCTACTGGCTATACAAAAATGTACTTAGGGTGATGAATGGCAATCAGGATCTCACAACTTAATCATAATTTCTCTTAAGTACATTAACTTTCTTCAGGTCTGTGTCATCAAGCACTGTTTCAGAGTTGCTGTAGATGGTTGGGGCATACTGCTCTAAGGGTGTCAATTATGTAGTGTTTTGTGTGAATGGAGAACCTACTGGTTTTGCCCCATGTAACCTGCATATCCTTACATGGCAGCCCTAGTTCTTATATGCTCATTGGGAACTTACCCAAAAGCAGAATGGGATTTCTGAGACTTTCAAGTTTATGAGTTTGCTTCCTATAATTTGGTCCTGCAAATTCTCACTATCTCCAAATGAATGGATGTGATCAAGTCCATAAATTTAAAAATCTGAGTAAATAATTGTTGATTTATAGTAACCCCACTTAAAAATAATAACACTCTGAAGCACAGACATAGAAATCTTATATACACAGTTTTAAAGTCAGTCACACAGAAAAAAGACTTCAAGAAATATAGGGTGTCCCCAAAAATGTATACATCCTTTGCAAAATTATTAACTCCAATGGGTTACATCTGAAAAGAAAGAAGCATAAATTGAGATATCAGCTTTTAAAGGTGTAGATATTTTTTAGAACACCCCATGTATCAGAATTCTAGAATTAAGGCTGATTTTTATTTTGTTCATTCACATTTTTTTTTGTATTTTGTGAAATTATTTTCAATTACCATTTATTATTTTGAGAATAAAAAAATGAAATCAAGAAAAGTTCAGAGATCATTATAATCTGGTCATTCCGTGTATGTACCAAACATATAACAGGAGTGAGCAAAGGGGAATAATCAATATGAAATATTGAATGTTTTGGTCTTTTCTTACTTATTTACAATATTGAGTCAGTAATTCTGTGATAAAGCATGCAACCTTGTTTTATTTCAAGAGTCCAATTTGCTATGTGGGGATAACAATATCTTTACCATGATTTTTTTCCCTGGGAATAAAGGACTAATCCCAGGATTGTGCTTTGACCTTTGAATGCACAAATTCTGTGTATGGTAAGCTTACTTTTATACCATGAGTTTAAGAGTTCCATTTAGCTTCTCACTATAGATTTAATGTATGAACTATGTTGAAAAGATACTCATACATAAACTTGACAATTGTCTCATGTCTTGTTTTGTTGCATTCTAATTACTTGGCTGCTGCTGAAGGAACAAATGGTTAAAGTTGATTAATTTTCTGCTGCCATTTCTAACATTTTTCAAGAAAGCTTATAAATTTTTTGTCTACATGTTTCAAGTATTGGGAACTGTTGCTGATGGTGGAATGACATTATAAATAGCTATGAAAATTATCTCATTAACCAAATATCATTTGCACTTACTAACATGCATCACAAGCAATTTTATTTCCAACAGCTAGGGAATGTCAGAGACCAAAAAGTAAGCATATTTTGTCCTTTAATTCCTTGCATTCAGTGCCGGTATGTTAAGGAAACAGCTTTAACTTTAGGTTTCTATTGGCCTAAAGAGATGCATTAACTTTGCAGCTAATTGCATGTAGTTTTAAATAACTCATGTACACTATTCAAATTATAGTTAGCATATGGACTATCGCATCGTGCAAGTTAGCACTTTCTTTGTTGTTTTTTAGCTTGAGATGAGCTGCAGCCATTTTCAAAGTCTCTGCTCATTCCTGAAGGGTATTGTTATATATTAATACATCTATGTCTAATTTCTCACCGTTCAGCTAAACTTCATTCTCTGACTGGTTTGTGTACTTTTGGGATGTGCCCTGTGGCTGAGGATTTAGGAAAAGAGCTCTCACTGAGTGTAAAGTAGAGATGTAAGAATTTTTAAAAATGTCTATATTCTAGACAAATTACTTGGAAGCCAAGGTTGAAATGAGTAAAATTGATAAGCTCTTCCTAAATACCAACATAATAACCTTTGAGAACTTGGTGGCTTTGAATTAAAATTTAGAGTTTTAAGAAATGTTTTCAAGCATGCAGGTTTATATGGTTCCATCCTCTTTAGTCCACCTGCCACTTAGTTATTTAATAAATATTTGCTGAAGGAAAACATATAATTGAATGGTTAAGAAACAGGTTTCGGATTTGTACAGTGTCCTTACTAGCTGTGGGGCATGTGACATTTACTTAACCTCATGAAACCCATTTCCTTATGTGTATAATACACAGAAAGAGTGCCCCTACCTAAGAGGTTTGTTAAAAGGATTACCTGACCTTTCTCAGGTGTCACCTACCACAGTACTGACACATCAGTGGTCAACAAATGTTAGAAAATAGATAACAATAATTAAAATATCCATCATTGTTCACTTAAAGGTGGGTGGCCAAGGGGGAGTTGACGCTTTCTCTGCAGAGCTTTGTCATTGACATGACTCAATTCGAAAGATTTCAGTGTATCAGTCCCTAAGTTTCTAATTTTTTTCAGAAAGGGAATATTCCCAGCCTAATTAGGGTCAAGTATCAGTAGGGCCAAAAGAGCAGTCATGTAGTCATCCTAAGATAAGGGCAGGAGTTCTGCTTTGTTTCATGATCATTCCCCTGAAAAGCAGGAATGATCGAGAATGCAATAGTCATCCCAGCGTTGTCTAGTGCTATTACTGTGTTGAGGCATTGTTGATTTCCGGTAGCAGTTCAATGTTTTATTTGGTATCGTATTCATTCTTATTTAATGTTTGTTTTACTTCCATTAATGAACCAAAGAAGGTCACCTCTTTAACTTTTGCAGTAGGTTAGTGGAGAGAGGATTTAAAAATGAAAGAACCAAGAAAACGAGGGTAGAATAAATTCATTTTACATTAATGAGTTAAAGAATTGTGGCATAATAGCTATTATAAAGCATGAAAGGGTTAGTAGAATCATCAGGGGGAAAAATAGAAGGGAGTTAAGAGTCTAGAACAAAATGGAGGAACAGCTTTTATTTTTCATTTGGCCTTGGATATTTTTATGCTTGTATTAAATGTGGTTGTTCATAGTATTCTAGGAAATTATTTCAAATGGAGTAAGGAAGCTAAGTTGTGAAAAGAACTCAGTAAGAATTGGAAAGCAGCCTAGTAATCCAACCTCTTTCCTTGATTAATATTCAAATCTATCAACTCTGTTCAATATCTTTCAAACATTTCATAGATCAAGACATATGTCAAGACATGTATTTCATTTTCAAAATGCTATTGCCAGAAAGGCAAATAAAAACTTATACTGTGTACCCAAACTATAATTTTATTCTATCAATGTGGAATTACTTTTATGTCAACAAATAAATTAAAGGCATGAAAATTTCAATACAGATTTAAAATTATATTTTTCAAGGAATAAGCCTGAATTTAGCAAATTCAGAATGGTGTATCTCTATCTTACAGCTAGACAGTTGGCCATCATAGTTGATTGACCATGACAAATATAGTTGAAATGGCTAGGGAATAATAAGCAGGTTATAGCAATATGGACAGGTTTTTAAAATATGAAATAAGTATTAAATTATTCTGCTTGATTTGTAAGGATTGAAGTCAACATTTTACAATGAGATTAACCAATCATTTTGGTGATAGATTTGTGAAGATTGTCTAATTATAGAGAATAAATACTAATAAATACTGACTTAGCAATTTCTATATACTGTGTTAATTCTCTCACATAACTGTATTTCCATTTTACTTTAGAGAAAAATGAGACAGAGAGAAGTTGAAAAGCTTGTCCTAGACCACCCAAGGAGAGGAAAAGCTTTGTTATAGAGCAAGCTTTGTCCATAACCTATGCTAACCTAGTATCATAGGATTAGTCAGAATATACTCAACCGAATTAAAATAACAGACATCCAAAGAATAGGCCTGAAAATCTTCTGGCATTGGGAGAGTAAATGTTTATCCCCCAAACTACAGTTGAGTGCTTCAGCCTTTTCTTTCACACCAAATTCAATGACTATTTTGAAACCTGTGTGTTAAAGTGTGACAAGTTCATCAAGAAAACTATCCAAGAGGTGATTATTAATGCAATGTCCATCTCCAGTTTTGTCTCACCCAAGGTCTTTTACTGCAAATATTACAAACCTCAAATAAACAGCTCACACATTGAACGTGAGTACAATGCCCTCTCATTCAGCCACTCTCTAAGTTGCCCCCTTGATCTGTCTCCTGGTGTGCTCGCCCTTGTGTCTCCTTCTGTAGAGTGTGGGTGGCACCTGTGACTTTCTTCTAACCAACGAAGACAATGTCACGTGGTGGTGTTACATTATAGTAAGACTGCTTCTGACTCGTATCTGCAGTGAGTCTCTAGAGATTCTTCCTGCTGGCTGGAAGCATACATGGCCATGTTGGAAAAGTCATTTGGCAAGGAGCTGTTGGCAGCCTCGAGGAATTTCTGGTAGCCTCTGGAGTTCTAGAAGCTGAGGGTGGCCTCTAGCTAAGAGCCAGCAAGAAGCCAGGCCCTCAGTTCTACAACTGTAGGAAATAAACTCTGCCAACAACTTGAGTAAGTTGTAAGTGGATTCAAGATGAGAATGGAACCTAGCTGATATCCAGATAGTAGCCTTATGAGACTCTGAAAAAGGAACAAGCTAAGATGTAGCTGCATTGCTGACCCACAGACTTTGTGAGACAGTAAGGGGGGTAGTCTTGCTTTAAGCGGCTAAGGGTATATTAATTTGTTATGCAGCAATGAAAAATGAATACAGGAACTAAGCAGTTCTTCAGGAAAAAAAATTCTGTCTTTTAATTACACATTTCCAAACTTATTTTGGAGAAGTAAATTACATTTAGGTAAGAGTTTAAAATTGTATGTAGAACATACAAGACTTCAAGGAAATAGTGCTTGAATGAACGGATGGGTAAATATATGCATGCTTAGATGAACATATTCTGACAATGCTTTAGATCTTGAATAAGGGTGCTCACCAATACAAGTCATTCTTCCTGGGAAATTCCTATGTTTTCCCATAGTTTTAATTGTATCCTGTATTCCAGTGGCTCCCAGAAGTACACCTCTAGTAATTTTCCTCTTGTGAGATATATATTTCAACACCTGTGTTAACAAATACCCACTGAACTATCTCATAGGCATATCAAATCTAATACTTTCCTAGGAATTATTTCTGCCACCACCATTCCACTGTCCACCTGGTCACACAAAGCAAATCCCAGGACTTGTTCTAGATGCCATGCACATACCTTTCATATTCATCTTGGTTTGTACTTTTCTGATGTTATTTATTTATGGCATTATTATTATTATTTAAAGAATTGGTGTACATAGTTTATAATTTTCTGAACTCAGTGAGATGTAGTTGTTGCCTTATAACACATCAATTTCATAAAATGACTGCAAAGAAAGTATATCCTATATAACAGAGAAGAAGTCTCAATGCCCTTACTTATATTTTGTCCCTTTGGTCTGTCAAAGGCTGAGAAAATGAAATATAAGCAGTCCACTATTACTTTGTTTCTGATTATTTCCCCTTGTATTTCTGAAGGGTTCACTTTATATATTTTATACAACAATTTTTATATGAATAAAGATTCATGCTATTTAGATCTCCCTTGTGAACTTAACCTTTTATCAGAATAAGGTTATCATATAGTAAAGGCCCGATGCATGAAATTCGTGCAAGGGGTTCTGCCCTAGCAGTTCCGGGTAGTGCCTTTACCCTTGCAGCCCTGGCCTCATCTGGAAGGTGGTTCTGCTGTCCGGTCTAATTAGCATATTACGCTTTTCTTATTATAGATGATTTCCTTTGATACCGGCATATTAGGCCTTACTTTTTCTTTTTCTTTCTTTTTTTTTTATATATATATTTTATTGATTTTGTACAGAGAGGAAGGGAGAGAGATAGAGAGTTAGAAACATCGATGAGAGAGAGTTATTGATCAGCTGCCTCTTGCACACCCCCTACTGGGGATATGCCTGCAACCAAGGTACGTGCCGTTGACCGGAATCAAACCCAAGACCCCTCAGTCCCCAAGCCAAAGCTCTATCCATTGAGCCAAACCAGTTTTGGCAAGCCTTACTTTTTCTTTGCATTTAATTGGTATATATATAAGTCTAGACCTTAACTTACTTTTGTGGATTACTTTTTATGTATATATAGCTGGGTTTCCCCTTCTCAGATCAGTCAATTTGGCATGTTTTTATTTTAATCAGTGTGGGTTCTTTTTTTTTTTTTTTTACTAGAACAGTTATTATCATCTGTATTATGGTTGATTTTTAATTTGTACTCTCTACAATGCAACAATAACTAATGAGACTCTTCTTTGTTGAGGGACAAGGAAACTACAATATTTAATATCTCATTTTTCATCTCCTTCCTACTGGATGTTTTTCACTCTATACAGAAAGGTTTTAGTTTTTTATATTTATCATATGCATCTTCTTAGTAAGCTATCTATATATATCTATCATCTATCATCTATCTATCTATCTATCTATCTATCTATCTATCTATCTATAATATCCATCTATCTAAATTTATAACCTGAAGCATTTATCTTTAGTTCTGTGTTCAAATATATACAAAGCTGAACCTTCATGAAGTTTACATTTTGATATATTTTTCATTGCACTAAATTATTTATCCACGAAGATCCTTCAGGATATATATGGATTATGGGTTCTGAATCTTCACACACCGGCAATCTCCTTGTCATCTTTGCATCCACAGGACTATTAGGGTCCTAGTAATGTGCACATTCTGCACAAATTGCTCCGCTTCCATCTGACAGCTATCGTTGCTGATGATTTAAAACTAGACTAATGTTTTCCCTTGTATGTGACTTCCTGCTGGTCTCTATTTTTGAAGAATTCCTTCCTATTCTTAGTGATCAGTAAATTCACTAAGATGTTTCTGAGTGTTGGCTGGCCTTTGATACTTTCTATCCATATAAACCCTAAAAATGTATAGTTAAAGGTCCTCATTCAATTTAAAAATGGTTTGATTTATTTTATCTTTCAATGTATGTTTGATTTACTCTTTTTCTTTATACAAGCATAACTATTATCTCAATAATGGATTTTCATTATTTTGTGCAATTTCGATTATCATCTGTTCAACCAACTTTGTTAACTATGTAATATCCTCAAAACTGCCTCCCATTCAGAGGTTCTTACATTGTCACACTTCTTTCCTGCTTCCATTTCAGTTTTAAGATCATCAATACATTCCCCCCCTTAATTTATGCCATGCTCACTTCCCTTTTATTCCAGCCTATTTCTTTATCACCTCATTGTCATCTCCTATTCATAGAATAAATGTTTTCTTTCATTTCCTTTATGAAAGTGAAGTTACCCTGTCTTTCTTTTGTTATCTGGGAAAATAATCTCCTTTGAACATACACTTTTTATCAATCAAATATAACATACTAAACATGCTCACTTTCCCTTAGGCTCCATACTCACTGCACAGAGACCTTTCAGTTTTCCTTTATTCATTTTCAAGTGTCATTATTTCTACCTTGGTCTGTCATGGTTAAATACTGAGAATGGACAAACCTGAGCTGCCTTATTTTCCTGGGGTCCATTTGAATTTTCCTGGTAGAATCCAGCAGGAGCTTGGATATTGGTGTTTGTATCATTTCTGTCATTCAGGCACTAAGGAGATAGAGTGGTGAGCCATAGTCATGCTGTAGAGCTGTGTCTTCCTTCCTAATGTGATCACAGGAAGAGCTTGAGAAGTCTTTGCTTGATACAGCTGCCCATTCCTCCCCCTCTTTTTTTCCCTGTGTCTGTGTCTCAACTACATCAATGACCCTCTGCTGAAACAGTGCCCAGTCTCCAGTCAGTTGCTGAGTTATCAAGAGCAGCCCTTATAGGTAGGATATTCTTCCCACCCCCCCTGGCCTGCCCGTGAGCCCAACTTTGCAGAGGAGTGGAGTGAAGTTTTCAGTATTTTCCTAGTGTGTTGGAAGGATGCAAATGAATTCATGTCCTAGATTGGGGAAATTATCAAAACACAATGGCTTACAGATCAAATAAAGAGAAAAATGAGAGAATGAACAAAGATCATATTTCATAACAAAAGAACTAATAACATTCAAAGTGTATTTGCATGAAATGGATTCTGCACTTGTTATTATTTACACATGGTAAAATCATGAGAATGAGATATACTTTAGGCTATTATAACTTATGAAAATGACAAGTATTTCAACACAAACAAAAAAAGCTCTCATTGTAAAAAAAGAAAGGAAAAAAAAAAAAAAGAAATAGCCAGTTTAGGATTTTCATTTTTATATGTTCCTCATTTTAACTTTTAAAAAATGTATTATATATTTTTAAGTGGACATATTATAGGTTTCAACTGTTAAGGGATATTTTAAAATTTTAATGTACCATTTTTCTAAAGGCGACAACCCATTACTTATGTATTAAATAAAATTAAAAGTCTTAGAAAATAAGATTTTCAGGTAAATAATAAAATAATTTGATAGTCCTTACAAGGCAAGAATCTTTATTTAGCCATATAACTATATCACTCAAGACAAGTAAAGACCAGTTTTATGACTCTATCTTGTTATCTAATACATAGGCTAGTATATTACTGTCCCTTTGGGTGAAGAAATGGAGGCGTAGAGATTAAATGTGTCATTAACTGAAATAGCAATTAGCAATATTGATTGCTGATCTAAAAAATGTAACATTACATTTTTTTTTAATATGATATATTTTATTTTTATACAGAGGGGAAGGGAGAGAGATAGTTAGAAACATCGATGAGAGAGAGTCATCGATCAGCTGCCTCTTTCACACCCCCTACTGGGGATATGCCTGCAACCAAGGTACATGCCCTTGACTGGAATCGAACCCGGGACCTTTCAGTCCCCAAGCCGACGCTCTATCTGAGCGAAACCGGTTTCGGCACATTTTAAATTGATGTATTTTAACGATTCCATTATACAAATCCTGAAGAAAGCATTACATGTTAACTCAGATAAGTGGTTTCCATGGCAGCCACTACAATACAGTTCACATTGTTCTCTTGGTATGTAACATTCAACAGCTGAGGCGCCAAGGTCTTGGAACAGGGGCCAGCTCTATGCCCTTTACCCTGTGTGCCTCAAAGAGCCGCCATCTCACTCAAGCTGTGGTCATCATGGTAACCATGTTGTCAGCTTCAGGGAGAGAGCTTGTCTTTTTACTGTTAATGATATGTAGCAAATATGCATGGATCCATTTTATCAACTAGTTGTTTCATATTTTAAAATATGCTGCTATTTTTAAATCCTCACCCAAGGACTTGCTTATTGATTTTAGAGAATGAGGAGGGGTTGGGGAGAGAGAGAGAAACATAGCTTGGTTGCCTGCCTGAACATGCCCCAGTTGGGGAAATCAAACCCCAAGCTGGGTATGTGCCCTGATTGGGAATCAAACACACAACCTTTCAGTGTAGGGGTCAATGTTTCAACCTACTAAGCCACACAGGCTAGGACTAAAATATATTTTAAAGAAGCTACATGCATGAGGACTGATTCTAGTTTTTAAGTTAACTAGAATTGGATCTTTATCTTTTATTCTTTTTTTAGCCTACTATAATCCTACTAAAATTAGATATAATTTAAAGAACTATTAATAACCCAGGATCTATACTGTAATTTAAAAATTAGATTTATAACTCAAAGCTGTGAATAAATTCAGAGCTGTTATACTATTAATGAAGCTACAGTAAACCTTGTATTGGCTTTGCCCACCTTCTTAAAGGGTTAATATCTAGCATTGATTGCAACAGGAAAAGGTGGGCCTAAACTCTGTCTGGTCTGTAGTGAGATACCAGATTGCATTATTGAATTATGTACTAGATAATGAAAAACACAAAGAATTTGTAAGAAATGCTCAACTAAATGTCCCATTAATTTGAGTAAGAAAAGTGTATTGATACCTGACCAGTGTAGCTCAGTGGTTGAGCGTAGACTTATGAACCAAGAGGTCAGGGTAAATTTCCAATTAGGGCACATGCCTGGATTGTGGGCTGGATCCCTAGTAGGGAGCATGCAAGAGGCAGCCAATCAATGATTCTCTCTCATCATTGATGTTTTTCTTTCTCTCTTTCTCTCTCTTCCCCTCTCTGAAATCAGTAAAAATATATTTTAAAAGAAGAAAAATGTATTTGTCTTGAAAACTGAATAGCAAATGTGTTGAAAGGTCCTAAATTGGAGGGGGGAACGTGTCTAATCATAGATAATCACACCTCAAACACTAGCCTAGAAGAAATTAAAAAATAGGAAAATATGTTGCCAATTTCTGTGTTAATATTTTACTCAGATGGTTGAGCCCATGAGATTCTAGAATTGAGTAATGTCTGTCAAATCTTGAACTTATTTATTAGCAGGGAAACCTTTTTCTTACAAATGGGTACTCAGCACATTTTAGACTTTAAGGCTAACTCATGGAAAAAGAGAACTTTTTGTAGCATATTAAAATTCTCATTTACTATTTCAGCTACTTGGAGATAAAACCTACTTTTAATGTTAATCTAAAATATTAATCATAAGAGTGGGTATTTGAAAGGGAAGATATCACTCAAAATAGAAGAAAGGCAATAAACATCATACATACATTTTATTGATTCTAAGATGAACTCTTCATGTTTTAATATTGCTGAAATCAGAATGATTCTTCAAATAAATGATGCATGATAGTGTAATTGGAAGCATTTTTTCATTTCTTAGGGTACAGAAAAATAATTATTAATCTTAGAATTAATGATTTTTAGATTCACTGAGATTATGTCATCTATCTTCCACCGCTCTCTGTTAAAATTGAATAGATATTTCTCTGCTACTTGGATTTCTTTTCCCTAGCTATTAAAATTTATTTCTAAGAAGACTGAAGGAAGGCCAAGAGGCATATGTAAACATGCTTAAAGTCACTAATCATTCAAGAGAGGTACCATCTCACACCTGTCAGAATGGCTATCATCAACAAATCAACAAAGGACAAGTGCTGGAAAGGATGCGGAGAAAAAGGAACCCTCACACACTGCTGGTGGGAATGCAGACTGGTGCAGCCACTGTGAAGAACAGTATGGAGTTTCCTCAAAAAACTAAAATGGAACTCCCATTTGACTGAGTAATCCCACTTCTAGGAATATATACAAAGAAACTAGAAACTCCAACTAGAAAGGATATATGCACCTCTATGTTCATAGCAGCACAATTTACAATAGCTAAAATTTGGAAATAGCCAAAGTGTCCATCAGCAGATGAGTGGATTAAAAACCTGTGGTACATTTACACAATGTAATACTACACTGTGGTATAAAAGAAGAAGTTCTTACCATTTGCAACAGCATGGATGGAACTGAAGAGCATTATGCTAAGTGAAATAAGCCAGTCAGAGAAAGATAAATATCACATGATCTCACTCATTATGGAATATAATGAAAACCATAAACTGATGAACAAAAATAGATCCAGAGATAGAGAAACATTGGTCAGACCATTAAACCTCAGAGGGAAGGTAGGGGAAGGTGGGGGGAAGGTGGAGAGATCAAGCAAAGGACTTGTATGTGTGCATATAAGCCTAACCAATGGACACAGACAACAAGGGTTTGAGAGCATGAATGGGAGGCTTGGGGAGGGGTAATGGGAGAATAAGGACACATATGTAACACCTTAATCAATAAAGAAATTTAAAAAGTAAAATGTATTTTTAAGGATCTCCTACTTTTCCATAATGTTGGTGTTAGTATTGTGAAGTGTTGTGTGTGGATATGTACATGCTTGTTTTACAAATACATATTCTGTAAATAAACAATTTTATAGTTAGACAGTAATGCTGAAAGTAAGGACTTTGAAGTTTTTCACTAAGGGGAGGAGACAATAGAAGAGGAATCTTAGTATTTTGATGGTCATGGTTTGGTACTTATCAATAGTTATCTTGACACTGATTAAAATAAATATAAGGTTAAAAACTTTCTTGGACATCAAGCTTCAAAAACCTTTCAGTCATCTTGTATTTCTTCTTACTTAGATCCAAATTATGTTATTAATAATAATGGCAGTTTTCCTAACAAAACCTCTTCTGCATAAATATTATTTTATTTTTTATTTTATTTATTTTTTAATATATTTTATTGATTTTTACAGAGAGGAAGGGAGAGAGTTAGAAACATCGATGAGAGTCATCGATCAGCTGCCTCTTGCACGCCCCCTACTGGGGATGTGCCCGCAACCAAGGTGCATGCCCTTGACCGGAGTTGAACCCAGGACCCTTCAGTCCACAGGCTGACCCTCTATCCACTGAGCCAAACCGGTTTCGGCAACTTTTATAATGTAGAATGATTATATAAAATTTTCTGCACTACCATGGTAAATGATTATTTCTCATATCTATGTAATGTTATAACTTGGTGATTTCATTCTTTTGTAGTTCAAAATTGAATTGTTGGGGATACTGGAACAGTCATAGTGTTCCAGTCATAGTGAATGTATTATATTTATCTCATGTAATATCATACTGTTTTTAATACAGTTCAAATAATATTAACTAACTGACTAATTGGCTTGGAGGATCCATCTCTTCAGTCTGTTTATAAGTAACATAAAAATAAATTATCAACCCATTTTAAGGAGTAAAGTACATATATGAGGTTTTCTAGCTATTATTTTAATACTAACATTCTAGCTATTATTTCAATATTTACACTAATACTTTTTTCAATTTTTACATTTCAACTGACTTTTCAATTAAAATAGTTATTTAATTCTTCCCATATTCCTCACACAAAATTAAAATGGCTTAAAACATAAACAATATACAATTGATTAAAAAAAACCTTAAAATAAAGAAAATAACTCAAAAGTCACATAAATTTGACTAGACCAAGTGAAGTAAATACCATTAGAAAGGGTCAGATTACTGCCAAAAGTAAGCATTGACTTTAATTCTGTGATTACTGGCACTTGATGTTAAAGGATATAATACATGAAGTGATAACATTCATATTATCTGACATAAATGGATGGAGAAATTATGGCAAAAATTCTATGTTGAGGATATTAGTAAAAATGAAACACTAAACCTGTGGTTCACTTACTGCTTACTATGGGAACATAATAAGCAATAAATAATTTTGGCTTTTATGAGCTACTTAAAAATCTATATGGATGTAAATGAGACTTTATTCTTAATTTTCAGCATAAAAGTGAAGGATATCTTGTATGTCTGAGTCATTATGAACATTTGTTGTTTTAATGCAAAAGCAAGACATTTTATATTTCTTATTTTGGAGATATAGTACACGTAATATAATTTGAGATCTCTGTGAAATAACATTGAATTTTTAATGCTATGTGGGAGAGATTGTGGGAATATAAAAAACATATTGATTAGTTACATTTCGGAAAGAGATGAAATAGTCATATAGACATAGCTTTGTAAAAATTCCTTTAAAATAATTATATTTAAGTATAAAGCCCTAAGTATTAAGATATCACAAAATATAATATTTACAACATTTCAACTTGCCAATTTTTGTTCAAATCACTTTAATAAAATTCATTTGGACTAGACACTTCCACTCTCTCAAGGGAAATATTTTCTATTTTATTGCCTGTGTAAGTTTACAACTTATTTTAGTTCAATTCTTATGCTTCAAATATGTCTATGTTATTATCAACATGATTTTTTTTTAGCAATAATCAAAATGTAGTCTAATAATATATTTTATTTTCTGCTTTAAAAATTTTAAAGCATTTTTTAAAGATTGACTTCAGCCTAGTCAGTATGGCTCACTGGTTGTGTATCGATCCATGTACCAAGAGGTCACAGTTTCAATTCCCTGAGTTGTGGCTTGATCCCCAGTAGGGAGCATGCAGGAGGCAACTAATAGATGTTTCTCTTTCATCCGTGTTTCTATCTCTCTCCCTACTCTCTTCCCCTCTCCCTAAAAAAATCAATAGAAATATATATTTTCTTAAAAGTTATATGCCCGATCTATGTGGTTCAATGGTTGAGCAACGACCTGTGAACCAGGAGGTTACTGTTTGATTCCCAGACTGAGCAATTACCTAATTGTGGGCTCTATCTTCAGTGGGGCGTGCAGGAGGCAGCCCATCAATGATTCGCATATATATATATATTCCTCTTTCTGATATCAATGAAAATGTATTTTTTAAAAAGATTGACTTCAGATCTTTTTTCTCTTTTCAATCAGAATTTGATCATATCTAACCCCTTCCCCATACAATGCACATCATGTAAATTATAAGTCAATGCAGTAAATGATGAGGAAAGAGCTTATGATCATATAACTGTGCTGAGTGGCAGATTTTGTTGCTGTTGTTTTTTAAACAAACTACTGTGTCACTGATATAGAGGTTTGATGGCTCGGTTTTATTTACAGTGTGATTGAGTAGTAACTTAAGTAGGAAGAAAAGAAAGACAAGCACTACTTCTTCATATATAGTAACCAGGATGAGCAGTCATCTTTCAAATGTGGCATTCGTTGCATTGGCATCAAGAGTAGGGACAGTGATAAATTTTCAAGGCTATATATGTGATTTAAATTCAAATGTGTTTTTTTAATGTCTATATTGATTTCAGAGAGAAAAGAAGAGAGATAGAAACATCAGTGATGAGAGAGAATCATTGATTGGCTGTCTCCTGCACATCCCCTACTGGGGATCAAGCCCGTAACCCGGGCATTGACTAGCATTGAACCTGGGGCCCTTCAGTCCACAGGCTGATGCTCTGTCCACCAAGCCAAACCAGCTAGGGCCAAAATTCAAAAGTTAAAGGTACTTTGGTCTAAAGGAACAAATTGAGTCTTTTTAGAACTTTTAAATCTTCTGCTTTCCAGAAGACTAGATTGAAGAATGGAAACAGGAAATAAATAATTTTTATAAAACTAAAACAGGATCCAACACTATTCTTGGTCACTTGCTATAAAATAATAGAAGACAAAACAAGATTTAGTCTTGTGCAGGTAGTTTCTTTCTGCAAAGATGGTATCCACTGATTTATCTGTATTGTCCAGTTAAAGGACACCTTGCCAGTACAGTCATGCAAGAATGCTGACTTAGCTCTGCCGGTTGAGATGATATGGTATCAAATAAAATGAAAAGCATGATAGGAGTGTTTCTGCTGACAGTAACCAAGTTGTTAAAATAAATATTTCTGTGTATAAAGTAGTTAATAAAAGGATTACCTGGCAGTAAATGTGAGGGACACAGTCAATGAGGCGAACAAAAGCCATTGTTATCTGAGTGTTGTGTTTTGCAGAAGAAAATTCTCCACATGTGTCTTATGGTATTTTTCATATTACTGATTAACTAAAATTTATTGCATCCGGTAATTTCAAGCTACCGTAATATAAACTTATGATTTTACCATGATTTTTTAAATGAGATTGTGTGCATAAAATGCTTATTGCAGTCCTTGACCAATAGTGAATATTCCATAAATGGTAATTATAATTAGTACTTAATTAAGAATATAATTTGTGCCCAGCCAGTGTGGCTCATTGTTTGAGTATCAGCTCATGAACCAGAAGATCACATTTTACTTCCCTGTCATGGCACATGCCCTGGTTGCAGGCTTAATTATTAGTAGAGTGCATGCAGGAAGCAGCTGATCAATGATTCTCTCTCATCATTAATATTTCTATCTCCCTCTCCTTCCTCTATGAAATTAATAAAAACATATTATATATATATATATATATATATATATATATATATATATATATATATATATATATATATATATAAAAGCCATGCTAAGTATCCAACTATTCGACCATTTGCTATATGCACACTGACCACCAGGGAGCAGATGCTGCAACTGATAGGTTAGCTTGCTGCTGGGGTCTGACCTATAGGGACTGGGCGAGATGGGCCTGACATGCCCTGGAGCTCTCCCACAATCCCTCTCCTGCTGGCCAACATCCTGTGTCCCTCCCTGGCCTCTGGCCTGTACCCTCACACAATCTGGGACCCCTTGAGGGATGACAGAGAGCTGGTTTCAGCCCAGTCCCCTGCAGGCCAGGCTGAGTGACCCCACTGGTGCATGAATCCATGCACTGGGCCTCTAGTATATATATAATTTGTAACTATCTTAAAGAGATTTCTTTCCCCACACTTGTTTTGATTGTTTAAAATAGTTTCATTTCTTTTTGTTTATTTTTCAATCAACTTTCTGGAATATGCTTCACATACTATGCAATGCACATATTTTAAGTGAACAGTTCAATTAGTTTTTACAATTACACATGCCATCAATCACTTCTCCAATCAAGTTCCAAACCATTTCCACCACCAGAGAAAGTTTCTTTATGGCCCTTTCTCATGATTCCGCCACCCCTTAACCACTGATTTTACTTCTCTCACCATTTTGAAGTTGTAGAATTTCAAAGAATTGGAATAGTATTGTACTTACATTTTTGAGTCTGACATTATCTTGGTAAACTACTTAGAGATATTTTTATTTTGTGTGTATCCATAGTCTGTCCCTTTTTTATTTCTGGGTAACATTCCATTGTATGACTATTTTATAATTTGTTTACATATTTACATATTGATGAACATTGGGTTTCCTGTTTGGAAAATGAATAAAGTTGATATGAACATCGATAAACAACTCTTGTTATGGATACATGCTTTTGCTTCTTATTGGTAAATACCTAAAGTAGAAATGCTGAGTCATAGGGTAGGTGTGTGTGTATATATATATAAATACATACATACATACATATATATATATATATATATATATATATATATATATATATATGTAACTTTACCTAAATTGCCAGTTTTACGAAGATGTTGGACTGTTTAACTCCCATTATCAATTTGATGAGAGTTCCATTTGCTAAAAGTCATTGCAAGCATTTGGTCTTATCAGTTGTTTATTTAATTGATATGAAGTAGTATCACATTATTGTTTTGATTTGATTTTGCTAATAACTAACATTGAGTATCTTATGATGTACTTATTGGCCAATAATGTATCTATTATTTGTGAAGTATTTTTTTTTAGTCTTTGGTCCATTTTTATTGGATTATTTTTTTTCATATAAATTGCTTTGCATATTTAAATGAGTGTCAGATAAATGTTCACAAATGTTTTCTCTTATTTTGTGACTCATTTTTTTTAATAGTGTATTTTGAAGAGCACAAAGTTTTAATTTTTTATTTTATGACTAGTGTTTTTGTATGCTATTTAGTGAATATTTGCCTACATCAAGTTTATTATTTTATAACCCTTTTTTTACACAATTTTGAATTCTATTGACTTGTATTCAAGTTCATTGATCTTCCTGATATTATTAATATTTCAGATATGCTTTGAGTTTATGTACCAGTTGTCTAAAACTTTTCGTTTTCAGCCCTGTCCCCAATTTTCTGTGCTGCCAAGGGTGTCGATAGCTTTGATATTACCATAAGTTGATGACATTAGTATTTGGTTACAACAGCTTCAAAAAAAAACATTTTGAAAATAAATTTCTCGTTATAGGAGGACGGCCCTGGAACTAAACAGTACAAATACTGCTAGATCTCAAAATGCATGGCCTTGAGCCCACAGTGAAACTAGGGAGACTGTGAGATCTTGAGATTCTGAGGCCAGCTGTTTTAGACTGTGAGATTTCCATATCGAAAGCTGTGTGCTTTCATGACTGTGAGGCTGCAGTACTAATCTTAACACTATGGAATAACAAGACAATGGAATTGAGGGACCACCGGGACTGTGAAATTCAGTGACAATGAGAAGATGAGACTCAGATTTCTAGATTTCAAAATTGTGATATTGTGAAACCAGAGAAAACTTTCAGCTTTCTGTCTGTCCCTTGACTCTAATTATCCAGCAAAATGTCTGTGTAAACGCATTTCTTGGTAGAGAACATTATCTTTGAGTTTAAACTTTTCCAGGTTAAAGCCCAACATCTTAGCCCAGAGATTTGTCAAAAGTTCTCCTCATCCAAGACAAGATTCTCATTTTTTAAGAGCCTAGTTCTGGGCTTCTCCTCTCCCCCTCCATCTGACCCTTCCTGCAACTTCAAGTATGAGTTTCCTTCATGTTTCTTTGTCATTGCAGAAGGGCTCACCTCTCTGAGTTCAATTCTTTTAGGTTTCATGCTGCTTTGTGCCCACATCTTTTTAAAGAAAACATAAATGTATATACCTATCTATCCATCTACATTGCTGAATATGTAAGTAATTTCTAGTTGTTTCAGTGGACTTAAAATGTATTTTATATCTATTTGCGTCCTTCCTGATAAGGGAAATGTAGGTTTTCTAACATTTCAGATGTTTATAGAATGTGTCCATTGGCCTCCAATATCACAGGGAATGCCAGGATATTAGTAGACAGATTTCATTAGCGAATATGGCTCACCCAATTTGGCTATTTCAGTTAGGTTTATCTTGTCTGTGTGGTGAATGGTGAGTGATCAGTGTGTCTAGTCTTCATTTTAAGCATAAAAATTTAGCATTATACTTCTGTCAGTGAATCAATCTTTAACTTTAAATTGAGGACAGCATTTTTTTTTTACTTAATTGCTTTTGTCTGAGCATTTGAAAAAGAGGAATTTAAAACTTACATGTAGAATATCACCTGAGAATAGAACTCTCTAGTCAGAGCCTTATTGTTGCTTCTTAGTTTGTTTAGAATTATTTTTTTTTACATTTTTAATTGGATGTTAAAAATGGAGCTATCTAAAATATCTTTTCACATTATGTCATGAATGGGTTACACCTGGGAAAATGTGAGTAGGAAATGAGCACTGTGTCATGGAGAAAGGCAGGTGTAATTACTGCATGTGGACAGGCTTACAAGAGTAATTACTGCAAGAAGAAAAACTTCAGAAAAGAATTAAGAACAAAAGGAAGGTCATTCCTGAGTATTTTTGTTGTTTTTTATTAATCCTCATCTGAGGATATTTTTTCCATTGCTTTTTAGAGAGTGTAAAGGAATTGGGAAGAAAGAGAAACATTATTGTGAATGATACATATCAATTGGTTGCCAGGCTACAACCGAGATACGTTGCCCTTGACCGTAATTGAACCCATGACCTTTCAATTCACAGGCCGATGCTCTAACCAGAGAGCCAAAACCAGTGAGGGCCCGAGCTTTCTTATAAAGCATTCTTTTCATTTTACAAAATAGAACATTTAAGTATGCTTTTCTGATGTGACAAAATGTTAGAGGCAGATGTCCTCAAGATGCTTTGCTAAACAATTCAATTGCCTTTGACTCACCACTTACAATGTTCATAATAGTGGCACCCAGAAAGAAAAATTGCAAGTTTATCTTGGGTTTCCTCTAAGTATTAGTTTCAGAGGCAATACGGCATATTGAGTGTCCCAGACTTTGATTTAGTGTGCTGATTTAAGAATAGTTTTCTCTGTTTCTAACTGCCTAATATTTCTGAAGAAAATTCAATTTTAAAATTGTTATCAAAGGCAATATTCAATATAAAGATGTTATAAATAAAGTCTAATATTTTCACTAAAGTTCTTAACATTTGGGATTCATGTTCCTAGAGTTAAAGCATATGATAAACACTTTGAAATTGACTGTACAGTAGACTAATTTATAATGCAATGTACCATCCAGCCCTTATGTTTAAAGAAAGGAATAAACATGGACAAATAATTCAGTCTTCTGGAGATAAATGCACTTTTTCTTATCATCTGGAGTTTTAGTATTCAACAGTTGAACTTCTTGATAGATAATAGGCATAAATAAAACTTATTTGAGTCATTAAATTCCCATAGTCATATATAATTATTGTAATATATATTATCACAAGCATCTATCTGAAGATGTTATCCTTTCCCCCCTTTATATATGTTTTATTTGTATTGATATTCTTTTTAAATTGTGTATTACTCCTAAAGGATAAAGATAATGGTATTAAATATCTCATACATTCTTGTAAAAGTTAATTTGAAAATATTGGAAGATACTTTCTTATTGCATAGGTGACAGAATTAACTGATAAATATTTGGAGAGTCAGATTTTAGTTTGAAATATTTTGATATGTCAGACAAATAAGCTGAATGATGCTTCAGTTGGACATAGTATAATCTAAAAGAGTAGTTTCATTTACTTCTTAAAATAAATGGATTAGGAAAGAAATTCAAGATGAAAAGTATGTATTTGGACTGGAAAAAATAAAATGATAGAATAACAAGAACCAGATATAGCATCCCATTGAATCAGTACAAAGAAGATATTACCCTGTTTCCCCGAAAATAAGACAGTGTCTTATATTAATTTTTTCTCCTAAAGTTGTGCTAGGTCTTATTTTCAGGGGATGTCTTATCTTTCCATGCCCTAAGTCTTATTTTCAGAGGATGTCTTATTTTCGGGGAAACACGGTAGAAGTAATGTGTTCAAAGACACTGGACATCAGGCAAAAAAGGACAATGGTCTTGAGACAGGGGAAAAAACATAGGGACAGTTTTACTATTGCTTCAGCTTACTGCCCTGAGTTTTCAGTTCATGGCTCAGAAAAGTAAACATAGGTGAGTCAGGCAGAATCCTTTACTTGTGGGGATGAAATGAGGATCTCAAGGAGCCCAAGCTCTCAGAGTTTTTAAGACAGCACTAAAGAGGAGAGAGTGTCACAGAAAGAGAATGCTGAAGATCTGCTGAAGATCCCGCTTTAGTGTTCTGAGGAATATTAACTGGCTCATGTAAGGGAACTACCCAAGACTGCAAAAGAACCATACAAATGGACTAAAAATAATAGAGCATGCTGCTCACCCAAGGTAAGGAATAAATATCTGTTCTCATCAGCCCCACAGGAAACTAATCGAATTGTTTTCAAGTAAATTAATTGCATCCCAAAACAAAGCTCAATAATACTTATCAGAATACAAACATATGCACCACTAACAAGGTAAATTCACAATCTCTGGCAGCCAATCAAAGATTACCAGCCATATAGAGAAGCAGGGAAGTATCCATGGTAAGGAGAAAAAAATTAATTAATAAAAAATGATCCCAAACTGACACAGATGTTAGAAAGAGCATAAAAGGATATGAAAATAGTGTCAACTGTATTCTACATGTTCAGAGAGTTAAGTAGAAATATGGAGATATTTTAAAAGCTCTAAATGGAGCTTCTAAAAAATGAAAACTATTTCTCAGATGACAAAAACACTGGTTGGTATTAACAGTAGATTAGATATTATGGAAGAAAAAAATTAATGACCCATAAATATCATTGTAATCATTAAGAAAATGCAAATTAGAACCACAGTAAAATGCCATTACACATCCATTAAAATGGCTGAAAATTAATAAGATTCTCTATACCAAGTTTTGGGGAGGATGTGGGGAAAATGGGACTCTCATACATTGATGGGGACATAAAAAGGATGCAATCACTCGAGAAAACAGTTTGGCAGTCAATTGAAAAGTTAAGCATTCCCTTATCCTGTGGTCCAAGCATTCCACTCTTACATATCTACTCAAGAGAAATAACAGCCTTTGTCCATACAAAGACTTGACACAATTTTCCATATCAACTTCATTAGTAACAGTCTCAAACTGGAAATGCCCCTAATTAATGTTTATCAACAATTGAATGAATAAACAGATTGTGGTATATTTGCACAATGAAATACTATTCTAGACATAAAACGTATCATGGGTGAATGTCAAAATTACTCTGACTGAAAGAAGCCAGACAAAAATAAAAGAGTATATACTGTATGATTCCACTTATGTAAAACTCTTGGAAATTGAAAGTAGTCTGAAGTGACAGGAAGTAGAGTGATTACTGGGGAAGAGGGAGAGAGAACAGAGAGGCAGGTGGGAAGCATGACAAAGGAGCATGCTTTGAGAATGATGGATATCATGAACCGAATGTGCTCCCCCGACCCATTCATATGTTGAAATCCTGATTCCAATGTGATGCTATTAGGAGGTAGCCCTTGGGAGATAATTAGGTCATAAGACGGGAGCCCCATAAACAGGATTAGTGCCCTTATAAGAGAGACCCCAGAAAACTCCCTGGCTCTCTACCATGTAAAGATGCAAGAATTTGGCAATCTGCAATCCAGCAGAGGGCTCTCACTAGACCTAAGCCATGTTGGCATCCTTACTTCCAGCCTCTAGAACTGTCGGAAATAAAATTCTGTTGTTCATAAGAGCCACCCAGGCTATGGTACTTTGCTATGGCATATTGTGAACTAAGCAAATGTTTGTGTTCTTTATCCTTAATATGTGATTGTTTTGTGGTTATATGAACATATCAAGCACACTATCGTTTTTTACTTAACCTGCAATTTGTTCCATATAGATCACATGTCAATAAAGTAGTTAAAATTAAGTTAAAAAAAATGCATTGGTGCTTATTTTGAAGGGAAATTATTTTTAGTTCTTTAAATTTAACAAAACCCTGGTATAGTAACTTCCTGGTAAACATTAGATGTTTAAGCAGATCCTCCATATATTAATTAGGCTGGTGTTTCAGATTGATTCTGCCTATATGTGAAAATACAGTGTTTTGTTTTGTGACATGAATAAATCATGTCCTAAAATCTTGGTGAATTTACATAATAATGATTTCTTTCCAAATAGTCTATTCTATCAGGTAACTTACCTTCAGTTCCTAAATGAGTTAATAGTTCACAGAAATTTTTGTCATACCTAAGGCACTTTTAATGAAAAAAAGAAAAGAGGCAACTGATTTCACGGTTGTGTGGTTAAATGGGAATGTGTCATCACTGAAAATGAATATCTTTGACTCATTCTGTCAATGCAATATGACCTTGACTGCTTTAGCAATCTCCTTGTCTCTTGTTTTTCAATTCACCTCATACCTTCCATAATCTCTTCAGCGTGTTCCAGACTTTTTGACTCATTCTTTAACTGAAATGGCTTTATCCAGGTTAACAGTGTGTTGTAGCCTACCAAAGCTAGCAATTAGTTATCTGTCTTCATTTTAGTAGAAGCCTAGCTCCTCCTTGAAATATTTTCCCCCTAAGTGACATGATGTTCTCATTTTTCTCCCCCTCTCTCCTTTTGCCTTCTTTCTTGACTTCTCTTTCTGATATCTAAATGTTTAAGTATGCATGGCTCAATCCTCTTATTTTCTCCATCTCTTCTCTTGGACAACTTGAACTCATTTTATCCTGTTGCTTTCAACAGTTTTTTGTGCCAATGGTTTCAAATTTTTATTTTATTGCATCTACTCACTTTTTTTTTCTCCTCTAGGTAAATCTGTGGCAACTCCAAGTGGTTTCAGCCACTTTCAAAGTCCACATGAGGAGGCTTAACAAGAGAGAGAAGCCCTGCACACTAGACCATTTGAATGTTCAGCATTTTCATTACCTTCGCAGATGTCTTTCTCTAAAATGCTGCTATGTAGGCATTTAATCATATCCTTATTTTACAGATTAAGAAACTAAGAACCAAAGACTAAGATTCATTGAAAATTACATAGTTAATCAATAAGCAAGGTTTATGGGAAAAAACATATTTATACCGCTAGTCTGGGAACAATGTGAAAACAGAGATGGTTTAACTCTTATCCTTAGCTTTAGGAAACAATATTTATTTCAATTTTTAAAATTTTATCCATCTACTTTCCTTCATTATATCTCACATCCTGCCTTATACTACAGATTTTTTTTTTAACACATCAGCCAATGTGTGAGGGAATCTTTCACTAACTCATTAAATAGAGAGCTTTGAGAAAGTAATCATTTGTTAGACAACAAAAGGATTCTGAGGCCTAAATAGTGACTACCTGGGATAAAAATAGCAATCATCTCTAACATTCATTGCACTTATTGTTTGCTAGGCACTATCCCAGCAGACATATTAATGTTAAAATTTCTCAACAGTCCTGAGAGATATGTGTTTACTAATGGGGAAACTGGGACTGAGTTACTTGCCCAAAGAAACAAAACTATTGATGAAGTCTTACCTCCAACTATGAAGTCAGAAAGACTCCATGAGCTAAGAAAGAAGACTTAAAAAACATTTTACAAGTTCGGTCCTGGTTGCTGTGAGTATCATCCCGTACACCAAAGTGTGGCTGGTTAGGTTCCCAGTCAGGGTACACATCTAGGTTGTGGGTTTAATCTCTGTTTGGGCTGAGTTGCGGAAGGCAACTGATCAATGTCTCTCACGTCAATGTTTCTCTCTTTCTCTTTTTAAAATCAATTAAAATTTTCTAAGTTTTGGAAGTTCTAAGGAGTAAATTGCTAGTACAGAATCATAACTATGTGGTCTTTTGAAAAAATATCCAACTCTTGGATTTTATAGATTGAAAACTTTAGAGACTGAAAAGTCTTTGCCTTACCTTGCTAATATGTACAAAAGTAAGCCTGCTTCCGCCAAAAAGCTAACCCTACTACTGTGTTCTGGATTTTATCTCTCTCTCTCGTATAGTTTATGTATAAAAGGGCTTTAATTCCTCATTGGAATCTATTTTTATTTTTATTTACTTTATTGTTATTTTTTAATTAAATTTTATTGAGGTGACATTGGTCAACATGAACATACAGATTTCATGTGTGGATTTCTAAGTTACAAAATCTGTATACAGCACCATGTGCCCACCACTCAAAGTCAAATCTTCTCTTGTCACCTTATATGAGGGCCCCCTTTTCCCCAAACTTCCTCCCTCTGGCAACCACCACACTGTTGTTTGTGTTCATAAGTTTGAGTTTTATATCCCACATGTGAGTGAAATCATATGGTTTTTAGCTTTTTCTTTCTTATTTCACTTCGCATGATGTTCTCAAGGTCCGTCCATGTTGTTATTAATGACACTATTCCATCCTTTCTTATTTAATTCCTCAGAGAGTCATTGTTTAGTCCATTCTCCTCTCATCAACAGGTTACTCATCTGTGCTGGATCTTTCCAACAGCATGAAATATGTCTAATAGTTCTCATCTTTGAAAGCCTCTCCAGCTATGGCTTCATTAATTTTTTGTGGACTGACACCAACACCCAGAATTGCAAACCGCTAGCCATATTTTGTTATTACCAAACTGAAAACTGAAGTGTACTCTTTAATTGCAAACCTGGGTGCTGTCCCTGCTCAACTCGAGCCCACAGAATGCCTTTTCGTGGACGTGCTTTTCCAGAGACTCCCTCATTTTGAGAAAGTGCAGCCACAGCACCTGCTTTCCTCACAGCACATTCTTCTGTCCTTAGACCTTTGTACTTCAGACCAAGCTAAGTGCTGTACCATATAATACGTTTGCCACCAGTAGGCTGCAACTTAAAGACTTTCTCTTGGTTGCTCCACTTTGATGGTCTTTGCTTCAAGACCCTTACACCTCATAGGTACACTTGTTGAAATACATTTGAGACTTCTGCCTGAACCCCCAGTTCCTCTTTAACCCATTCTAATAAAATTTCCTCCCCCACCAATCCCCTAGCATTATTTTCACTACAGTTTCAAATACCTTCATTTTATCCATACCATTAGGCTTTTTTTTTTTTTGCCAACATATCAACAGCGTTTGACACCTTATGGTCATGGTCAGCAAACTTCGGCACATGAGCCACATGCAGCTCTTTGGCCTCTTGAGTGTGTCTCTTACACAAAATACTATGGCCGGGATGAGTCTGTTTTGAAGAAGTTATATTAGAGTAAGTCTAAGTTTAAAAAATGTGGCTCTCAAAAGAAATTTCAATCATTGTACTATTGATATTTGGCTCTATTGACTAATGAGTTTACAGACTACTGCCTTAGGGCACTCTGAAACTTTGTCTTCTTTTGGTGTCCTTATATAAGGAATTTTTATTCTAGCTCTGCCACATACTAGCTGGATCATTTGGCCAATTATATAACCTGTCTGAGACTTGATTTCCTAACTCTATAAAGAGAGCTTAAAATACCCTCTATTTTAGTTTCTCTAGAAAGATTAGGTATAGTTTACAGAAAAAAATATTTATTTCTCCAGGTATGACTTGAATGCAGCAGACAATTCAATTATGTATCGACTCTGTGTATCTGCAAGAATACCAGAAAAAATACTATAAATGTAGAGTCATTGCATATAATATGACTATCACTAGTTTCTTAATAGCAGCAGGTTCAGGTTCTAAAAAGTCCAATTCTGTTTACAGTATAAACAAGAGCAGAGTTTATCTGAGAAAGGCAACACTGGTCCCCCAAATATATATTGATAAAGTATATTTAACAAAGAAAACAATAGTTATAGCTGATAGAAACTACTACTTAATCAAAGCTTACTCTTAACTTTACGTGGGTAAGCATCTTCCACTCTTGAGATGAAAGCAATTATAATTAGTAAATGGCCATCTTAGTTGATTTTGAATATTCACCTTTTAATTACACTTAACACAAGGTTAATTGGAAAACTGCTCTCATGATTCAACTTGAATGTTTATGTAATTATCCAATTCTTATACGTGGAGTCAATATTAAGGAAGCAATTTGTTTGAATGTGGTTCTGATTTTATAATTGAAAAACATGCTACCAAAATAACTATGTAAGTAATGCCATTTGGAGAAAATAAATCAACTTCCGGTTCAACCCACAAAGTATATAACTTATCCAAGGGTGAAGATGCTTGTCTGGACTTTTCCTGATATACAACTGTATTTTTTAAAAACATTATCAAGCTGTTAACCCAAACAGGTGTCTATAGAAAATGCAAATGCTTTAAGCATTATTTCATGGTGTATGTGTGATAAAGAGACTTCTACACATGAAAAGCATGGTCTTAATTACCTCTCCAACAGAGTCACATTGCCCTCCAAATAAAAGTTTAGACCAGCTGAACCCACAGACTGGCTCTTGCCCATGCTCTGGCTGTGAATAGTCCCTTGTCCAGATGCTCTGTGACCATTCTTAGATGGAACCACAATGAAAGTTACCATGCAGAGACCAGCACAAGCTGTCAGAGAGAGAATCCCCTGATATTTTCATGAGTAATTATCTTTGGTTAAATTTTTCCTGTGTTGTTTTGCTATATTTCATAACATTTTTTTTTTCAAAATTGGAAGTGGCTTACGTAAACCTACAATCAAGCACTACAAAAAGTATTTAGTTACACTATTAGCAAAAACTATAGCTAAACTATCCACTCATTTAATAATTTATATGCAAATGGAAAATTCAATAAGCAATTATTTGCAATGTATTTACCATCTGTAATGCGCTAGGTCAGTTGTTATAATGAATAGATGAGTACTGCTGTGAATAAAATTTACATCTAATTTAACTTAACATGCAGGTGATGCAGGGTCACCTGAATCTATATATTTGGAAACCTTTGTTCTTACCATTTGAGGGCATCATTTACAATCCAGATAGCACTAAAAATTAAAGCTACTTTTTTACCTTCACATTTCTGCTGGGCTTTTAAAATAGCCAATTCTGTTATGGTTCATTACAAACATTTCATTTAAAAGGTTCAAAATATAATAACTGCTTATTTTAAAAATCTACCCACATTCAAAGAAAATACCTCTAAGCCATAAAGTTACTTGAATAAAATATTTTGTTGAAAAACAATTATTTATGAAAACACTATAAGATGCTTATCACTGGTATAGGGAAAGTGAAAAGGCACACCTGAGGAGCTCTGTCCAACAAAAAATATTGGAGATGTTTTATCATAAGCTAAAGAAGTCAAGTATAGAAAAACCCAATGCTAAAAAAGAAGCAAAATGCCCATAAATAAGATTTCATGCCAAACTGGCCATCATCACATGAATCCATTTTATAAGCCAGGTACTATTCTGATGAACAGAACAGACCTGTGAGGTAGGCATTGTTTTGCCTGTTTTAGGGATAAGAAAATAGAGGCCAATTGATCTATAGATCAAGATCACAGGGGTAAAATAGTAGGACTTGGAACCAAACTGTATTTTTATACCTAACCACACATCATTTCTAAAATGCTGAGTTGTCATTTTAATATTCCCTGAATCACAGCTCAGTGTATACTAAGACCATGGAAACCCCTGCATGTCACTTTCTGTGCTTCCGGAGAGGAAATGCACATAATTCCTCATTATTACTTATGAGCTAAACTACCCCTTACTAAAAGTAATCTGCATAAGTTTATTTCTGTTAGAAACACTTTAAATACTAAATATATTTACAGATCATTGCAAGGACTAACATGAAATCTGGATAAAATAAAATATATTGATAAGAATAAAATTATCTAAGCTGATAAATAATGCTTGCAATCAAGATTCTGAGAATTGAGAGAAAAAATTACTGAAAAGTAATATAGAAATTTAAGTGAGCAGATTGCCCAAAATGGCAATTACCCCCAAAAAAAACCACACAGTGTGTGATGGTTAACTGTAATAATGAGTATTAAAGAGGAACATGAGATATAAAATGGTGAACAATTGATATTTTCTATAATGGTGACCCAGAAGTTTATACTTTGGGGCAGCCTAACAAGGGGAATGTTCCAGAACATTAATAATTAATTATTGATAATATTATTGCATAGAGCAAACAAACTTGATTTAGGTGTTTCCACGACAGAATGGTCCTGACTTTGATACAAGCAAAAATTGAAAAGACAATGAAGAAATTTTAAATGATAAGATGATTCAATAATATCTGAAGCAAGTTGTAATCAAATGCATTTCAGAATAATTAAAAAGATGGCCACCAGCCCTGGCCGGGGGGGAGCTCAGTTGGTTATAGCATCATCCATGCACCAAAATGTTGTGGGTTTGATTCCTGGTTAGGGCACATACGTAGGTTTCAGCTTTGAACCCCAATTGGTCAGGGAGTATGCCAGAGGCAACCAATCAATGCTTCCCTCTCTTTCCTTTCCCCTCTCTCTCCTTAAAAACATATCCTGGAGTAAGGGGGAGGAGGAAAGGGAGGAAAGATGGCCACCAAATAGAGCACAGTCATTTGTAATAAGGTACATTCTCGTCTACAAACTAAAGGTCTGAGGAAAATGTAAGCCATTTTTCAAAGGAGTATCAACAGCATAGCAAAAAAGTAAAAGTCTATAATCTCTGCTGCGATTCTTATCAGGCTCCCCAGTTTCTCCTTCCCATCCTGCCCTGAAACGCACAGAATTTGACCTAATTCTTGAAAAGAAAAGAAAAAAAAACCTTATAATCGCATGGGAGCCCATGAAGACATCCTCAGGGAAATACAGTTAACTAGACTGACATCTGTGCATAAAGATGTGTTGCCTGTATGGGAACCAGGAACAAGGAAACAGGAGAAGAAAAGTCAAACATTAGACCTCTGATTTTCCATTGCCTACCTTTTCAAATCTGCGACCCCTGAAGTAGTTGTCATGCTTTGGTAAGATACAAATGTGGGCACTAGTGGGTAAGAAGTAGAGTCTGCAATTCAGCAGAATGCTCAAAGCCTTGTCTGCACATTTCTACTGTTTGAGTAACTTGTAATGAAGCAGAATGTTTTTTTTTTGTTTTTTTTTAAATCAGCCTATTTTCAAGTCAGATTTGTCTTTGGTGTATTTCCCCAAGCTAACATTTGTCAATCAAAACATATCTTAAACTTGCCAAAAGCATAAATGTTTATATACATATATGCACATATACTCAAATTCTACTTGCAAAAAAAGCTATATATAGAGAGAGCTATTACATGCATATTCCTTTTCCAGGACAGCACAGAAAAAGCACATGTTGTGACATTGTATGAAATCCCCATCTTTTTAGTTTTTTTTTTTTTGCAATACAACTCATTATCAAATACAAAATGTCCACTTGACAGTAAGATATGAATGCTGGTACTTTCAGCAAATGTCAGCATCTCCTTTCTGAGTCTTTCCAATTTATTCACACCTACTCAATACCCAGGTTTTTATGCTAGTATTTCCCATATATAGCAACACATTAGAGTCATGTGTAGAGATTTTTGCAAGTGCTGATACCCTGGTCTCATCCCAGACTATTGGAATCAGAAGGGCTGGTTCCAATAGTCTGTAGCCAAGTTTCAGTGACACTTACAGGATCTTATTATCACTTAAAGTCAGCAGGTATCATTGTGACAGTTGCTACAGCTCATGCTACACTTCACTGTGCTTCCCTGGCTAAGACAGCTCCTCCGGCGGGTTTTTGCCCCTTGGGACTTTACACAGCTTATCTTCTGATCTGTAGCCCCTAGTAGTTTTCTTGTTTCTGCTCACCTTGCCTCCCCGGGGGATCTTGTTCAACCTTCAAATCATATTTCTACAAAAAGAGGAACAATCATCTCCTGAAGCTACGGACTTATTATGGTGAGTCTAGAGAATAATCCCAGCCTTTTGTTATAATAATAATTATATATGTGTATGTATCTAAACTTCACAGAGACCAAAACTGAGCAGTAAGGCTTCAGTCTTCTTGAACAGAAATGGATGGATTGGGCCTGTATTTCTTCGGTAAATATAACACATGCTTTTTCACATTCCATCTCATGTTGGTTGAAAGTCCTAATATTAGAATGTAAATCAAGCTAAAACTAAAATGAAAATTTAGCAAGACTTATTCTGCTGCAGAGATAACTTAATCCTCACAGCTCCCCTCTCTGTCCTTACTACCCCACCCCTTTGAAATGGAATGAATTTTGCCAGTGTTTTTTTCTCATATGGAAAAATCACAATAGACACAAATGAGGGAGAAAACAACACTCAAGGCTTGGCATACATTAATAACGTTTGTACTGTCAGGCTTGAGAGCAGTATCAATCTCAATCTTTCCACAATGAAACAAATTATTACTTTACCAGAGCTATCAATTTTGCAAGTTAGTGAAAAATTGCTCAGCACATATGCTGATGCGTAAATATAATATATGTGTGTGTGTGTGTGTGTGTGTGTGTGTGTGTGTGTGTGTATTGCAAGGCAGGAAATGAGAAAAGGGTGCAGAAAAGTCAATTTATAAAATTAGGTCTCTGCATCAGAGATAGTTATAAAGACTTCAATACAAAATGAAGAGTCCGGTGTGAGAATAGTTATTTATTGATGGATGCTAAGAGGAGAGGCCAATAGATTAGAAGAAGGGAGATTAGTAATGGAGCTCCTAAAAATTAGAGTGGGGGTGGAAAGAGATCAAAACTGGAAGGAAATTGACATTGCTTGAGGACCAAGTATATTCTGGTGCTTTTGATATGTCATCTTATTTTACCCGTGTTTCTGGACTGTAATGTAACCTCATTCAGGGAGGGATGGTTCCTGATGTTGTTTACCATCCAACCCCAGGGCACAGTGTCTGATAGGTTAGAAGTTTCAAAGGGATAATGCTTCGATGGAGGGAGGAAAACTTGACTTTGACTGGTAGACACGCAATCCAATATACAGATGATGTGTTATAGAATCACGTCCCTCAACCCTATATAATTTTATTAACCAGTGTCAACCCAATAAATTCAATTTAAAAAGAAAAGAAATCCTTCACCCATGAGGACTGGAGTTGGTGGATGAATACTCTAACTTGTTATGACTTTTCCAGCTTACTTCTCAGTTGAAAAACTCTAAGGCATGTTGTATAAAGTCTCTCAGAGGGTTGCAAATGGGATTTTCCCTCTGCTGCCCACCATGGAACCTGCTCATGAAAGCATGCTTTATGGCCTGTTCCTCCTCTTCCTTGCCTCACTTCCATACTTGTTCAGAGTGCTTCCTGCATTTATGTCCAAAATAAATTACTTGCACACAAATTTTTCTGTCAAAATCTGTTTTGTAAGACCTCCAAATAAAAATAATAATGTGCTATTCATAATAATTCTTTTTTTAAGTTTTTTAATTAAATTATTATCTGTGTACATAGACCATTACCCCCCTCCCATACATGCCCACCCTCCCCAGAGTTTTGTGTTCATTGGTTGTACTTATATGCATGTATACAAGTCCTTCGGTTGATCTCTTATCTTCCCCAGATTTCCCTACCCTCCCCGCTGTAATTTGACAGTCTGCTTGTTGCTTTACTGTCTCTATATCTTTTGGTTCGTCAGTTTATAATGTTCTTTATTATCTATAAATGAGTGAGGTCATGTGGTGTTTCTCTTTCATCGATTGGCTTATTTCATTCAGCATGATATTCTCCAATTCCATCCAGGTTGCTGCAAATTATGAGAATCCCTTCTTTTTATGGCAGCCTAATATTCCACTGTGTAGATGTACCATAGTTTTTTGATCCAATCATCTGCTGATGGGCACCTAGATTATTATAATTCTTAATAACTCAGTAAAGCATCTCTACAAAGTGTAACCCAGCGAAGGGAAATTCAAGATTGTTCCTGATACCTAGTATATATTTAATAAAATGTGAATTGCCTTTAACTTTTTGGTAGCACTTGTCACTAATAAGATATATAAAGATGATGAAATATTGACCTTTGAATAGTCATTGGTGGTGATTTGTTTTGGCACTAATGCATCCTTGCATTTCCAAATTAGGAGCTAAATTATTGAATGTTTAAAATTTTCACTTGTCATATTTCATGTTTCTTTTAATTATTTCCAATTCTTTCTGTTGAAATATTCTTATGAGTGAAATTAAAGCATGCAAAATCTAGTGTAACTTTGAGTAGAACAGTGAGTAAAAGACTGACAAAGACATTTGTATCAAACTTTATATCTACTGATAGACTCTGTCCATAGGAACCCTAGGCTTTTTACCAATGTAAGTTTCATTCTTAGAAATAACTAAAGTAAATAACTGAATACCCAATGGAGGCAGTATACTCTCTGGATTATTACCATCAGTATTTTTTTTATCACTGGTAATTGCAAAAATTATAATAAATTTGGAATTATATAGAAATAGTACTATAGAAAAGCCAGCACTATTGCATTTTGTAGTTAGCATTTGAATAATTTTTATCAATAAGTAATTATTTTGATACTAGCATGAAATACATGCACTGGAAGAGGGCTGTCCTTCAGCTCAGCCTGCACCCTTTCCAATCTGGGACCCCTCTGGGCATCTCAATCCAGGACTGCTGGCTTCCAATCACTCACCTGCCTGCCAGCCTGATCACCCCCTGACCACTCCCCAGCCAGCCTGATCAATGCCTAACTGCTCCCCTGCCAGCCTGACTGCCCCCAACTGTCCTCCCCTGCTGGCCCGGTAACCCCAGCTACCCTCCCCTGCCAGTCAGGTAGCCCCTAACTTCTCTCCCTGCCAGTCTGTTAACCCCCAACTGCCCTCCCCTGTTGACCATCTTGTGGCTGCCATCTTTGACCACATGGAGGCGGCCATCTTGTACAATGGTGTGAGGGTCAATTTGTATATTAATTCTTTATTATATAGGATATGCAATCTCCAGTTATTCTTACAGTAACCCTATAAGGTAGAGAATGTTATTATCATTTTTATCCCCATTTTACAAAGGTAGAATACTTCTGCTTAATCAGTATCTCCAAAGCAAATTATTCTGGTTAACTTTGGGTATATCCTCTATACACACAAAATAGAATAAGAATAGAATAGCAATGTGTATGATCCTACTAAACATGTACATAATATCCAACTTGGTGATTTTGTTGCACTGAATTCTAAAATCTAGTCTTGTGCCTGTCAGGAAATAAAAAGATTGCATATTCACACCTTTCTGGGTATCCTGAAACTAGAGTGGTTTATGCAGGTCATTGCCTCATGAGTTGTTTGATAACTTTGTAAGTTGTAGAAAGCTGATATTAATGTAAGTTTCTTCTGTCTATAGACATACAAGTAAATTTTCTAGCGGAGGTATAATATATTGATTTCCCTCACCTCTAAGAAGCCCATTTTGCATCTACTAACAGATCATTTCAGCATTGCTTTCCATGTCTTCTCCTTGGCTTCTCCTTCGAACAAGTTTCTAATGCCTTTGCTGAATCCCTCGTCCATTAATAATTTATCATCTTTAACACGTGTTCATTCTATATTTGTATGAGGGTCATGATTTTGCTCTTAATTTAAGAAATTACCTTATACTAGCTGTTTTTCTTATTCCAATAACCTATTGTTTCCTCTGGATAACATCTACATTGAGGTCACTGATGATGGTGAGGGAGGGGGTGGTGTACGTTGGATAGTCACTCAGTGGCATTTCACCATGGACAAATAGGATATATAACACTTTAGAAAGGTTGAATAAAATGAATGGTTTGCACAAAGGAATGGTTTACTCATTCTACATCAGTAATTACAGTTTGAATACGAGAGAGAGAGTCCAATTATTTTGCCCTTTGCTTGCCTTTGAAGCTAAAAGAATACCTTTGGCAATGCATGTATTGTATGTATGACAAAATTGCTGTATGATGCAGCACTGATTTCATGAGAACAATTGAGATTAAGTGGTTGATTGGCTCTAGGTAAAGGCTGCAATTTTGGATTAGACCTTAGCTACAATCACAAAGCCAATCTCTTAAAAATGCTGCTTTTATTACAGGACATTGGGTGCTTCACTTTCAATTTTATCTCAAGTGGAAGCTTGTTTCAGTTCTTTTGTGTGTGTGTGTGTGTGTGTGTGTGTGTGTTTTATTCAAAACAAGGACAAGGAGCCCCAATGATTCATTTTACTTTTCACCTCATGTGAGTCATGCTGTGGTGCATAAGCATCCTCCACCCTCCACGGTGTGACACAGCCTCAGCTACAGGCTGCTGGAGTCCATGCCTAATTGCTATCTGGTCAAGTGCTATTGAAGAAGATATGCTGAAGGTTCTGCATATGTGGCCGTAGGCTGCCATTTGCTAGCTCTAAAACAAGGAGTTAAAAAACCCACATCAACATTTGTTAGCTACTTATGACATATTTTACTCCATTGGGTATTGTTATTTACTTAGAGTCCTCAAGTTTCCTTTCTTCTGTGAAATCTTTCACACATTTAAAGATTTAAAGTTTTTTTCCCCAAAAAAATTGACATGACTGTATCTGCATTATAAATTAAGTATACATTTAATAAAATGTTAGTTGAATTTATATAATAGTATAATCTGATTTTCTTTAGTGATATTTTGGGGGATGGAGAGTCCTTTCTTCTTCCAGTTTCGCCTTCTTTTAATCTAGGCAATGATATTTCCCCTTCTCTTTACAGAAAGGGGGATATTGAAGAGAATCCATGTTTCTCTTTCATCCCTTATTTACTGCGAAGTGGAAAGAACAGCTGATCTAACTGGTCCTGTTAGCAGCCGGTAACATAACTGTGTCTCAAAAGTAAGAGCTGCTTGTTCTATTCTCTCCTGCGCTGCCGGTTTCATGCATTGTTACAATGAGCCAGGCTGCTTCTCCATTTCTCCTTCTAGAAGCAAGCCCTGATACCCAATATGTTCTCTTACATACCTTATACTAATAGTGCTGGGGTTTCTGAGAAAGCTCGTGGCAAAACTGCATCTATCTGGTTAGGTAAATATACATTGAGTCTCCAGATTATTATGATCTCTGAATGCATAATAATCTGGCCACTCAGTGTGTGTGTATATAGATATCTCTATATATCTATATCTATATCTCTATATCTCTATATCTCTATATCTATATCTGTATCTGTATCTGTATCTGTATCTATATATCTATATCTATATCTGGTTGAACTCCTGGTCGAGGGGATTTGCATATTAGCCATTTATTATATAGGATATACACTGAGTGGCCAGATTATAATGATCTCTGAATGCATAAAAATGCATCATAATGCATAATTATTATAATGATCTCTGAATGCATAATAATCTGGCCACTCAGTATATGTGTAGTCTGCTTTGGAAACTCATCACTTCCTCATAAACAGTTGTCAGAGTGTAGATTTGCAACACACAGTAGCAGGTCCTCACCTGGTTGTCACATCCCAGACATGCTCTCCAATCTAGATCACACATTGATCTCTATTTGGCATCTGATATCTATTAATATATCTTCATAAGAGAACCCTGAGAAGAAAAGGGGTCCTCTTGTGATCCTTGCTTGCTGTCTTGTTGCAGGGAGTGTACTCTCATACTCTGCATTTGCCCACACACACATGGGACTAATGGATTGAAACTAATGATTCTCTCCCAGACCCAGCTCCACCATAGAGCAGAAACTCTGGACACTGGCTTTGTTTTTAGCTCTGCTGGATCCCCAGCTGCACATTCTCCAGGACTGGTTTTAGAGAAATGGGACTTTAAAAGGCCAGGGCCATAATTATAGGCAAATAAAAAAACACTCATTTTCCCATGCAAGTCTTAGGAAATTATTTCTCTCAAAATATCATAAGAACCCCACTCCCACTAGTCATGAGGAAATTTCACCTGTGAAATTCTCTGATAACACTGGGATTGATGGGGCTGTTTTATATACAATGGGTCTGGAGAAGAAAACTGAGTTATTTTGGAAGAATTTATTCTGGTCATAGATTAAGTGAAGTGGAGCTAGATCTGAGATAGGGTGATGCCCATAAGGAAGAAGTATTTGCTACTTTTGAATGGTTGTGGGAAGCAGCCCAAAAGTTCCTGCATAAACAGGATGAGGTGGCAGCTGATGGTTGGCTGTTCTCTCTCGATAAGGCTGAAATAGTTTCAAAGTTTCAACATACATTCCGGAATATGAGCACTATTTTGTGTTCTTGGCCACAGGTCTGTTAAGTAATCAACCTCCCTTGTCTCTCCTAATCTTGAGCTGTCTGTAAATTAATTTAGAATTTTTCTCCTGTCAACATCTAACCTTAAGAAACAGACTGTGTATTCTCAGAGAGATTCATAAAGATTCTGTACCATAAAGTACAAACAGGACACTAAGAAAAAGAAATAAAACAAGAAAGAGCTCCTAGGCATTTAAAATATATTGCCAAAACAAGATACAAAAGAAAATGATATGAAATATCTAAGAATATAGAACAGAAATTCAAAGGATGAATTATTGTAGTTTTCCTGTCCCAGTTGGTGGATGTCTGTTTTATTTAAAAACAATTATGGCAAAAAAAAATTCAACATTAATCATATCCTTGAAGTGTTTGCAAATGGATATATATCTTGTCAATTTAAATATCTAGCACTGCTAAAACCGGTTTGGCTCAGTGGATAGAGCATCAGCCTGCGAACTGAAAGGTCCCAGGTTCGATTCCGGTCAAGGGCATGTACCTTGGTTGTGGACACATCCCCAGTAGGGTGTGTGCAAGAGGCAGCTGGTCAATGATTCTCTCTCTTTGATGTTTCTAACTCTCTCTCTCTTCCTCTCTGTAAAAAAAATCAATAAACTATATTTTGAAAAATAAAATAAATAAATAAATACCTACCACTGAATTGTACATTTGAAAATTGCTAAGAGAGCAGATCTTAAAGGTTCTTACCATAAGGAAAAATCTATACTAATAAAAGAATAAGATAAAAATTGACTGTACCTTCACAACACCCACTAGCCAATCAAGAGTGATATGCAAATTAACACAACAAAGATGATGGTTAATTTGCATATTCAGGCACTGAGTGGTTGGGGGCGGGGCAGGAAGCAGGCATTTCACAGGACCCCAGCCATTCTGGGCCTTTGGGCAGCATGGGAAAGTGGAAAGGCCACTTGGGCCAGAACAAAGGTTGTGCCAGCAGCCTAGGGAAGCAAGGCCCATTTGTGCATCTGGCCTCTAGTTCTAACTATAAAACACACACACACACACACACACAAACACACACAAACAATAAATCAATACCAAGTGGTGATTGCTTACTCCTTGCGTAAGTTCTGTCTCAGTTATTCTGTGTATGTTTGGGGCAGAGGGGCAAATATAAAAAATAAAAGTTACAAGGCAGCAGAAACCTCTAACCATAGGCATTATTTGTGTTCTATGTAGCTCAGCTCTAAGGAGAAATCTTTTTCTAAAAAAAAATAATAATAATTTCAGAAAAATTAAAACAAAAGTATTTCCTATGCTGATTTTGTTTCATTCTGACTAGTCTTCTAAACACTTGGAAGAACTCACACTGAGCGTGAGACATTGATAATGATGCTCTGTAGCCTTCAGGGTCTCTGACAATGATGAATGATAACTCTTTAAATAAATGAGCCTGGGCATGAGTATTGCAGGCAGTCTTATTTGTCATGCACATAGCCTCTTTTATTTAAAAACAGCAAGAAGTCAGTGCAGTAAGATATTTCTTTCCAATTCCACTGATATTTCTGAAAAGTCTTACATGGACAAGGACATGATGGTAAGATTGATGATAGAAGATAAAACCCAGTGAAATATCATCATTATCAGATGAGGCCAAGGGCTCACAAAACACAGCTGATAGATACCCAAAGCTTTTCACCACTCTTAGAACTCATACAAAGAGCACTTAATCAGCATGCTGGGGTCAGACATCTCTTGATCACCATGATTCACAGATTCATTGAAATTAACAATGCTATGCAGTTGCTCAGCAATTGAAAGAACACAGCTGTAACCGACACAAAGGAATAAAAAGCAAAAGAACAGAAACAGGTGACCTGGGGATTCATGGCACATGTTTTTGGATTTTCATTTTCAGTCTCCAGCACCCTTCTTACTGCTTTTCTGTAGTGAGCTCAGGGGTATTTTTCTTCTTTTTCTTAGCATGTGACATCCACAGCTATATCTTCCTTTTGGAGAAGCCACAAATGGAGGTTCTGGGAAATTGCTAACTCTCTGCTATCAGAGTGAATATTTGCTGAACCTCGGCAGTTATCTACACAACTAAGCTAACAAAAGGAACAGAGCCAACCTTTACAATTTTCATTTTGTTTCCTGAAAGGGTGACAAATTATCTCAGTGTATTTAATTCAGTTTTACTACATTCACTTAAAATTACTAAATTTGGAAATGAGATAAAAGACAAATGCAGACAAACTCAACCCTTGAGAACTTAAATTTAAATGATAATTTGATTTGGCTCATTTCCAATAATCAGTTCTTTAGTGGAAAAAAATGATAATATGAAATCTAGTACATCAGTATGATCAATTTTGGACCATTAAGATATGATGCCTAAAACCAATGGAAAACAATAAACACTTACCCCAAACAATGTCACTAGGGAAAAATGAAATATAAAATTCTATTGTAGAAATAATTATAGGTGTATGTACCCACTAAACCAATCTGTACAACAGTTAATATTGGTTTAAAAATATGTTCTGTCCTGGCAGGTGGCTCAGTTGGATGGAGTGTCATCCCATAGAACAAAAGATTGTGGGTTCTATCCTGATTAGGGCATGTACAGGAGGCAACAGATCCATGTTTCTATCTCACATTAATGTTTCACTCCCTTCTTCTCTCTCTAAAATCAATAAAAACATATTCTTGTGTGACAATATATATATATTCTGTGCCCAAAATAACAGTCCCAGATTCTTGAGTGTGATTATACTAATAAAATGATACACACCATTAGGGAAAAGAGTTAAATATCTTAGGAAAACAGTTTTTACTAAAGTAAAGTTTTAGATTTATTTTCCACAATTCTGTCTTCTGAGATAATTACTCAGGTTGTGTGTGTGTGTGTGTGTGTGTGTATTTTTTTAAACAATGTATTCTGTTTGTGTATTTATAGCTTGTCATCACCTGGTTTTCTTGCCATAACCTGAGCTAATGTGGGTCAATTCCAGATCACCCCAATACAGTGAGTATTGCAATTAAAGCAAATCATAATCTTTTTTGCTGGTGGAGGGTTTTGTTTTCATTCTATAAAAAAAGTGCAGCATGAGGTGTGTAAAGCAAAATGCATTAAACAAGGTATGCCCGTGTAAGTCTCCAAAAGTACTCATAGTGCAACTTCCTCTGATTCCCTTCACTCAAAACAGTACTTTCCATTCTCTTCCTAACATTAAGACTCATAGCCACATAAATAAAATAATTAATTAGCAAAACTTTACATTTTGTTCAATTCCACATATTAAAAACAAAAACTCATCAAACTAAAGTGATTACATAAAGTTTATGTACCTACCGTTATGGTTGATTGGATATTACTTTGGCAGATAAATCAGAGCTATTTGTGCTCCTGTTTTGTACAATGTTCTTTAGGTAAACGTTAGTATGAAACTATAAAAATTGAATCATATTTAGATGCATGTAATTTGCACTTTTAGTAACAGATTTAATAAATTGCTTTACCTCAAAAGCGTAGTTGAAATCTGTTATCCACTATTACTATGAGGAAACACATAAATTACCATTTCTCAACCAGGTCCCACTCTCAGAAATCCTGGTGCAGTTTAGTCTGGGGTATAGTCTGAGCATTCAAGATTTTTTAAGCTCCTCAGGTAAATCTAATGTGAAGCAAAGTTTAGGAAGCACTGATATAAATAAATCAATTTCAATGAAATGTGCTGGGCTTATCTTATGCTAGGTCTATCTATAGAAGGCTTTTATTCCCATCATGATATAGTAATTTGAAAAATTCTTTCTTTCCTCCTGGTATTGTGGTGTACATAGAAAATGGTAATGCTTTGTGTAACTCACTGAGGGGTGAACAGAGTCTATGTTGCAGAAGTAACCAGCCTTGAAAACTCAGCTGCCTGCTGAAGCCAGGCCACCAGGTTAATGGGCATCAGGGGTCAGCCTGGAAGCACTCTAGTAGCCTATTCTTTGCAACGCAAAGATTGAGATACTCTGCCTTAATGATGCTAAAATCTAGAGTCAATGAACATCAAAAAGAAAGAAAGAACCATCAATAAGAGCTATTTGATTTTATTTTTCTCCTGTAGAGTCTAGCTGAGTTTGGAGCTTGTTTAGCAAAAGGTGTTCGTGGACAAGAATGGACCTGTGGTACTTCGGAAATCACAAGGGACTACATACCACACACAGATTCATCCTTCATTCTGAATTCATGGGAGATATAACCCAATTTTCTGCTGAAATCCAGAGTCATTCCAGTGCAAGTCCCACCAATATTATTCTGGGCCTTCTTACGCAAGCCTAGACAAGGTTAGGGATTATCCTTTCCTTTATCTTATCTTAAGCCTTACTATGAGGAAGATATGCAGAATTTAATAATTATCAGCATATGAACCCAATAATAATGGATTTAAGAGCTATAAAGTCATAGCAGGAGAGAAAGGAACTAAAGCTGATTTTTATTAAATTATGCCTTTTTAGGAAAATAGAACATATAGCACATGGGATGGGAATATAAAATAAGACAGAAGAGACAGGTTTTAATTATGCTTAATTAAAAACTGTACATATGGGACTATGACAAAGCAAAGCATATTTGGCTTCAATTATTTTTGCTGAAAACAGGTAGGATGAAATGTGGCTTTTAGAGTACGAAATTAAATCATGAAAAAGGAGTTGTACTAAGGTAAATGTCATATTTTAAAACTTTTTTAGGTGGAAAAAAATTAAATATACAAAGGTTTTATTTAGGAAAGGATTTAAAAACCAAACTTCACAGTTTTGGAGGAGTAATTTGTGGATGTTTCTTCCCAAGAAGCATTACGATGGTCAGTGGACACTTTACCTACACTGAAAGCTTAATTCAAGACAAAATTATGTTAATCAAAAGAGGAAGAGGAGGAGGAGAAAAGAAAGAGGAACAGAAAAAGAAAACACATTGAAAATTATTTACTTGCCTCACTTAAAAGATTATCAGTCATTAATGCGTTTATAATATGGAGAAATCACTAACTCTGAGGATTTATTTACAAAATATATATTACAATTTTAACCTAGTGAATTCAATGTAGAAAAATATATCATGGTGTATTGGATTCCTTAAATAATGCCGGGCACATAGTAGGTATGTGGTTGAATATCTTCACCCCCTTTTATCTCAGTTATTTAAAGCTGAATTCAGTTTTTCTCTCTACACTAAAGCAGCCTCCTATTTTCAAGCTCATTTATTTATCCTTTCTGTCTCCTCTGTTTCTCAGAGGGGTACATTTCTTTTACTTCTCACCATCAGCTTGCTCGTTAGGACTTTGATACATGTAGCTATTACAGTGTCTTCCTAGTTGATGTTTTTCCTTTCACGTGACCTTATTTGGAAATAGAATGGTTGCAGATATAATTAGGTAAAAGGAGGTCATGCTGCAGTGGAGTGAGCCCTTGATCCAATATGAATGGTGTCCTTATAAGAAGAGGGAAACAGAGGCAGAGACACCAGGAGAGAGGAATGGATATGAAGACAAAGAGAAGGTGGGATTCAATAATGGTGGCAGAGATTGCATGATGCTGTCACAAACCAAGGAGCACCTGGGGCAGCCAGAAGCTGGGAGAGATAAGAAAGGATCCTCACTAGAGTCCACAGAGGGAACATGGCTCTGCTAACACCTTAACTTCAGACTTCTGGCCTCCAGATTGCAAGAGAATCCATTTCTGTTGTGTTAAGCCACCCAGTGTGTGGGACTTCATTTCAACAGCTCCAGGAAAGTAATATAGACTCTGAATGGAGTCCTTTTGTAGAGGTTGTATGTATGTAAATACATACTAGTATTTAAGAGTCTATGATGAGCACATCCAAGCAGTGTGAGGAGTAAACCAAGAAGGCTAATACCCATCCTTGTGGCACTTCTCCTATCTCCCAGCTGTCACTGTGTCAACCAGCTCTATGCAGGTGTGCTCTTACAGCACCTTGCCTGCACATTATATTCCTTCTGTTCTGGGCTCTTTTGTTGCTTAGATGGGGAACTGAAAGTGCCCACTCAGACATGCAATGCCTGGTGTACCCGGAAATGCAAGGGAGTCAACACCCCCTTGACAATCTTAGGCCAATGGGCGATGAAAGCCAATGGTTAAAATTCCGCACTTCCAAGTCTAGGGTAGGTACTTCTTAGTGCTTCTACACAATCTAGAGGGCCCCCAGCTCAATAATACACTCTTTAAAAAAAATCTTTATTGATTAAGTTATCACATATTTGTCCTCATCCCACCCATTCCCATCCCAAACATCTCCCCACACATGCCCCCACCTCCCTGTTGTCCCTGACCACTGGTTAGGCTCATATGCATGTACACAAGTTGTTTGGTTGATCTCTCTCCCTTATCCCCACCTTCCTCTACCTTCCCTCTGAGGTCTGACAGTCTGATCGATGCTTCCCTTCTCTGGGTCTGTTCTTGTTCATCAGTCTATGTTTTCCAACATTTCCCCTAGATGAGTGAGCTCATGTGATACTAGAAATACATTTATAAGAACCAAAAATGAGACAAGCAATAATGGTTATGCATTCTTGAATTGTATTTCTCTCCTTCCCTGTTTTGCTCCTTTCTGTTATCTTACTCTAGTTTCCTAGGATCTTTTTCCCAAAGTAAACTACCAATAAGCAAGCAGGTGTTGTGAGAAAGAACCCAATGTAAAAGAGCTCTAGGGTTTTTCCCAGAAATTTGTGCCCGATTTTTTTTTAATTTCTGTAAAGCAAGCACTTAGCATAGTGCCTTGCACATAGTACATGTTTAGTAAATATATATTTGTTGAATGAATAAATGCACAATAATGATCAAAGAAAAATTATAAACCAACCAAAATTATTAAGAGATACAAAGGGAAGGGTCTTACAATTAGAAATATATCTAGGAAAGTTTGTGATTGGATAATTTTATTACTAGGCTAACTTCTCATTGATAAATGGAGACATGGAGAAAAGGATCCTCAAATATGTAAGAGTACAAAATGTGCACAGGCAGACAAAAGGTAGCCAAATTAAAAAAAAATAGATTTGACCAAATGTCCTGTGGTTATAACAAACTGTACTAATTAATCTTGGGATCTGGCAAACCACACCATTTTTCATGTCACAATGTGCAGGGAGCAAAGGGCATTGCTTCAGAATTTGTTTCAATGACTTTTTTTTTTTAATATAATATATATTTTAATTGATTTTTTTACAGAGAGGAAGGGAGAGAGATAGAGTTAGAAACATCGATGAGAGAGTCATTGATCAGCTGCCTCTTGCACGCCCCCTAATGGGGATGTGCCTGCAACCAAGTTACATGCCCTTGACAGGAATCGAACCCGGGACCCTTCAGTCCACAGGCTGATGCTCTATCCACTGAGCCAAACTGGTTTAGGCTGTTTCAATGACTTTTAAAACAGATACTTTAAAAAAATAATTATGTTTCTCATTATGGGGAGCATCCATGTCACTGGACTTAAGAAATTACTTATAGAGCCTTTGACTCATTTAAAGATTACAAATGTGATTATATCTTTCTGGTCAATATCTTACCCTATTCTCTGAAATGTCAAGTCATATCTGTTCCACTTGAATCTTCTTAAGGTCTCTTGGTCTGGGCACACTGTCTTACTTCCCACTTGAGAGAAAATTATAGGGGCCATTGAATGCATCCAATATATGATCCCACCTCGACTGACCCATATGCATCTGGACTAGCCCTTCTGCCATCTAAAGGTATCTTCCTTCCCTACCTAAGGAAAATCATGTTTGCCATCATAAGAATGTACCTATCTCCTACCTTGACCATCTTTTACCAGTACCTTTCCATTCTGCTCACTGAAACATATTGTCTTGTTATTTTTCTATCTGCAAACATGCCAAGCTCTTTTCTGCCTTAGAGACTTTCTAACTGTTCTTCCTTGGCCAGAAATATTCTTCCTCATGCCTTTGCTCATTCAGAGCTCAGCTTAAATGTCAACAATTGAAAGAAGCCTTCTGTGGCAACCATTTCAAAGTATGTCCCCTAAACCTCCATGTCCACTTTGTCTGGTTGATTTTAGGTCCTAAATTACTCTCAGTTTTATCTATGTCTCTTTCTCTTTAATACCCTTATCCTAGCTAAAGGGGGAACAATTCATTATCTCCTTTAACTACTACGAAAATGTCCTCAATACTTACAGCCGTGGGCAGGAGCTACGGTATACATACGTATGTATATATGCCAAAAAATATTTTAATGATTAAAAAAACTAATGTGATCCACTTTATTCTGACATTTAATATATCCATAGTTAATGTGTTTCCCCATCTGTTGCCTTAAGTTTAACTTCTCAGCTAATATTTTCTAAGCCTCTCAAGAGATGGCTCAGCATAAGTTAATTGTGTTTCTGTCTAGTTATACCTCTGGTAGGAAAAGAAAGGCTTGAATCTTTATTTCCTAATCTGTAACATCCTTTCCAATTTGTGATACAAAATGACCCAAATCAACCAAACCAGCAGAAAACATCTAGGAGTTTAGCTTACATGGCCCTTTTGTGATTGCCGTCATTAAATCGCAGAACACATCCAATTTTAAACTAATCTGGAAGTGAGATGTGTAGATGTTAAATAATCCTCTGTTTCCTCTCAATGTGTCCCAGTGACAAAATCCATTTTAAACTGTTACAAGCTCTGAAATTAAATTTCATTATGAATAACTCAGCACCGCTCTTCAGATTCCCTGGGAGGAATCACATTCTCTGCAGCACAAACACTTGGGATAATCAATTGGGAGTCAATTGGCAGAGTCCTTCAGATTTAATTTGTAGTTCTGAAGGATCCTCCTACACGCAGCTATTAGGGGGTGCGCTGCGGCCCCTCCTGGTCTCATTTTGGTGGGGGAAAAGCAGGATTTTATCTTACCTTATTTCAAACTGAGATATATGAGTCTTCACTTGGTTTTTTAAAAGATACTCATACAAGAGAGTTCCTATTTATTTAAACTATTTTTTTGAAGTCAGTGTTGGAAACAATGACATACATAACTTAAAAAATGTTATTTGCTGTTTTTATTCTGGATTTCAGGGGTAGTCAATGTGGGAATGTTGTGTAGAGAAGAGACCGTGGCTTTTGTTTTGAGGAAAAAAACTAGATTCCAACCACTTGGTTGGGACGTGGAGCCAATGGGTTAGATTCTCTATGTGTCGGTTGTTTTATGGGTAAAATGGGTATGATAATATTTCTCAAAGTTGCTGTGAAGAGCAAATGATACTATGCAGCTGTAAAACAGAAGGAACGCTTACCATTTGCAACAGCATGGATGGACCTGGAGAGTATTATGCTAAGTCAGTAGTCAGAAAACTCATTAGTCAACTGTGCCAAATATCAACAGTACAAAGATTGAAATTTCTTTTGAGAGCCAAATTTCTTTTAAGTTTTTAAACTTAAATTTCTAACGCCACTTCTTCAAAATAGCCTCGCCCAGGCCATGGTATTTTGTGGAAGAGCCACACTCAAGGGGCCAAGCAGCCACGTGTGGCTCTTGAGCTGCAGTTTGCTGACCACGGCGCTAAGTGAAATAAGCCAGTCAGAGAAAGACAAGTGTCCCATGTTCTCACTCGCATGTGGACTCTAATGAACAAACATCTGAAAATTAACAGTCAGAAGGAGTGCTTGGCCAACTCTGGGGAAAGGTAAGAATCTGTGCTTACCTTGTGAGTGAAACGAGGGTCTTTTGATATATCTCTTCTGAGCATAAGGTCCACAGGCAGGAATTCTGACCTCAGAGGTGGCTCTGTGGTGACTGACATCACAGCTGCCACCTGTGGTCTGCTGGGAGGGTCCTGCAGGACCAAGACCTGTCAGCCTAAGTTTGCAATAACATCTCCTACATCCTTTATAGTGTGAAGTGCTCTGCTGCCATTCATTCTGATACGTGATGGTTCATCTCTGTCTAATAAAACTTCAGGGAAAGTGAGCCTCATATAAGATGAAAGAAAGCCTCTCTAAACTCCGTTATACAAATGAAAGCACACTGCTCTCTTTATCACCCCTGTTTTAATTTAAAAAAAAATGAGTTATATTCTATGTGTATTTCCTTGTTTTGCTTAATTACATATGTAAAACATTGATTCGTTTTTATAAAAAATGTAAACTATGCAGAGTATAGAGCAAAAATTTCCCTTCCAGTCCTCCTAATCTCACTGCCTTCTGAGAGATAAACTTGGTAACTGGCTTTGCATATATTCTTTCAGGCCCTTTTCTGTATGTCTCTCAGTTTATTGCGTTTGGTTTGGGGTTTATTGTTGAATACATTGCTATGTTTTGACCTCCGGTGGGCTTTTTTCTTAGTACATCTACTTCTGTACATTTAATTCTATCTTCAAACTTATAAAATTTACATCAATGTCCCATTTTTCTGAGATAAAGTTTTTTCTTTACTAAGCAAATTTTCAGATATAGCCAAAAATAGGAGAGAACAGTCCTTAGTGTATGAAAGATACTGGTATATCCACACTCTTTCTCTGTTGCTTAGTATCTTCCTGAATACTTCTTGAAGTACCTATACTTATTGTGATGAATGAGAATAAAAGAGGGACCCCATCCAGCATATTGTCTAGCACAGAGAATATACACAGCATATATCAATTTCTTTCTCTTAAAAGTATATTCTGAAGGGTTTTTGCTGGTTTCTGTTCTGAAAAAGTTGCATTTAATACCAGTTTTTGTAGGTGACACTCATCATGATCTCTGTTACTAAAATTGATATTCCCTGGGCCTCATTGCAAAGAACAGTGCAGAAAGGATATTCAGGTAAAATCTGCAGGCATTTTGTGATTATTTCTGGTATTAAGTTTCTCATCATCCGTAACTTAATGGCCACATATGACAGATACTGGGAGTCACAGGAAATCGCCATGATCCCAGGAGAATTACCAGGGTGTTTCATTAACAAGGATCAAATTGATGCCTCATAAAAGGAGAAATCAAAAGATACTACCTCAGGGAAATTATAAATTAAATCTGGACACATTTGGGCCTTTTTAAAGCCTACTTAGCATTTTTAAATAGAAATAAATTTGAGCTTCACAAAATAAATTAAAATAAATTCTCTAAAGGTATTTTCAAGGAGACATGTTGGTGATAGTTGGCACATATTTGATGACCAAAGCATTGTTGTAGGACAAATGAATGGAGCTGCAACTCATGTGTAGCAGATATAAGGGCTCCTCAAAATCATATTGTTTGACTCTATTGTAATTGTCTTACTTCCATTGAATGCAAACTCTCTGAGGGAAGGATACAGATTTGACCCAACTATATACAACCCAGAATATACAGAGCCTTGCCCATAGTTTTCATGTAATCAGCATACAAAGTATTTTTCAAATGAGTGAATAAGATTGTCTTCCAACTGAAGCAACTGCCTCACTCTTCACCAAAAAGACTTCCATTTTTCCAACTCTTTCCTTCATAATTCCCATTACTGTATCTGATTATATAAAATCTTATTCAATTGAGAGATTCCAGATACCTATCAAATGATCATTAAAAATGTGTTGAACAAATTATTCATCTATTAAAAGCTTTCCAATCTCTGGAAAGGATAGTATTCAAATTCTAAATTAATTCTGAAATCCTTACTTCTCATCTTTTCTCAAAGTCCCATACTCACAGTGTCCTCCTCACTTCAATTCTAAATAGTAATTGACCACTATGCTATCTTCCCACTTCCCTTTTTTTCTTCCATTACATTGCCTCTTGGTTTGTTCTATGATTTAATAAGAATAATATCTGTTATCTAATAGAAATAAATCAATGCATAATTTTCATACTAATGGCTACCTTCCAGAAATTCAGGGTCCCCACTGCATATTGGTTAAAATGTGACTGTTCTACTCATATGCACAATCTGACTTCTATCTACCTGTTCCAAATCATTTCAATCCACCTTTCCCTGTATTCACTAATCTTGGATCACTCTGACCTTCCTATTCTCAAACAACTTGAGTATTTAGGGGCCTCTGCACATGTAGTGTGCTCTGTTGCAGTACACTTCATAATCTCACTCCTTTTGATGGTTTCCTAAAATTATTTAGGTCTTATCTTAAATGGCATATATTCTAAAAATATTACCACCCAAACTCTACTCCCCCATTATTCCCTAACACTTATTTCTCTTTGTTTTATTAAAGATTTTAAATTGCAAATATTACAATTTCTGTCTTTTTGTTTTTTTCTCTATTACCTTTATCAAGTTTTTTTTTTTTTTTTTGGAAGCAGTTCTCATGTCTATTTCTTTTAATATTAGGATATGCAGCACCTAGGACAACTAGTGAAAGCTTTATCATATTGTTGACACTCATAAGATAATGTTGAATAAGTCATCAGCAAAAAGATGTTTGAATAATCCATTAGCTTTTTTAGATTTGAATTTACAGTTGCCAAGAGACAATATTTGGAGGAGATTTTATAATGATCATAATAGAGATTTAGAAGTTCTGAACCCTTATATATTGTAACTTACATTAACAAAATATGCCACTTAGTTTCTCATTTTTCTATTAAGCAATGTTAGTTTTATTGATAAAGACTGTATTTACATTTAACCTAAGGTGTTCACACCAGTCATCAGAAATCTAATCAATACTACTAATGTTAAGAAACTAAACGATTGTCTGAAACAACAAACTATTTCATTGTCAGGTATACAGTCTTTCCATGCCAAAAACTTAACAATTCCAGAACCTTGTATCATTCTTAAAGACATAGTTAATAGTTCATCTTTATTGCATTAAAGTAGAACATTATAAAATAGGACACTGACTTCATCAATATTTTAATGAATGTACCCAGAATATAAGGGCTTCAATTACATGCATTTATACTAAATTTGGGCATATTATAAATGAATGAGGATTAATAAGAGAGTTTATCAAAGGCACACTGTTAAATTATCATGGGTAAAGAATTAGATTCCATTTCTTCAAATATTCTTTCTTCTTGCCAAGAATTTTTAATTACTTTGAGCTCCGAAGCTCTCATCTGCATCAACATTTCCCTGGTGGCTTCCTATTTTGAATGTATCCTTTGAAATTACTTATTAAAAGACTGTTTATAGAAGAAGTAAAATACAGTCTCTCTGACAGCATATTTAAGTCTCAAGGATGTTTAATCACAAGATTTTTCTAAAAAACTATAGATTTATAAGATACTGTTATTGTTATAGAGCAGCATGAGACTGGATTCTGCCATCATAAAAAGAAATCTCCCTAATTAGGAGATAACCCTTTCGCTCATTATTTCCAGAACTTGAAACTGGGTATCACAAGACCCACACTGGGAAATACTTTGCTGGGAAAAAGGAAACAGGGTTGTAACAAACTCCCCTGGAAATAATGATTATGATGATAATAGTCGGTACATTCTGAGCCTTGCAGTGTGCTAGACTTTGTACTAACTAGTTCACATGCTTTGGTTAATTTCATCCTCACCACAGTTAAGTAGGAATAATCATTATCCCGATTTGTAAATGAGAGAAAAATTGGTTATGCGAATATGCATGCATATAAGTCCATTGGTTGATCTCTAACCATCCCCCGCCTCTTCTCTCTGAGGTTGGACAATCTGTTCAGTGTTACCTTATCTCAGGATATATTTTTGTTCATCAGTTTATGCTGTTCATTATATCCCACATATGAATGAGATCATATTTATCTTTCTCCAACTGGCTGATTTTGCTTAGCATAATGCTCTCTGCTTCCATCCATGCTGTCGTAAATGGTACAAGTTCCTTCTTTGTTATAGCAGCATAGTATTCCATTGTGTAGATGTACCACAAGTTTTTAATCCACTCATCTGCTGATGGGCACTTAGGTATTTCCAAATCTTAGCTATTGTAAACAGAACTGCTATGAACATAGGGGTGCATATATACTTTCTGATTGGTTTTTCTGGTTTCTTGGGATATATTTCCTAGAAGTGGGATTACTGAGTCAAATGAAAGTTCCACTTTTAACTTTTTGAGGAAACTCCATACTGTTTTCCACAGTGGCTGCACCAGTCTGCATTCCCACCAGCAGTGTATGAGGGTTCCCCTATCTTTGCATCCTCACCAGCACTTGTCATTTGTTGATTTGTTGATGATAGCCATTCTGACAGGTGTGAGATGGTACCTCCAATGATTAGTGACTTTGAGCATCTATCTATATATATGGAACGCTAAGTGACCAATTGTACATCTGTCCAACCATCCAACCGACCAACTGGCTGATACATATGACACACACTGGCAATTTAAAAGTAAACATTGACTTGTGCATGCATGATACATATAAAGCTCTCGCTGGTGCCAATTGCATGAATGGTTTTAATCTGTCATTGTTGATCATGAACATGGTTGTTTTTGTTTCATATTAAAATATTTCTTCTAATTAATGTCCTTTCAATGTGCATGAATCTGTGTACCAGGCCACTAGTGTTTTCATATGTCTCCCAGCCTTCTGTGTGTCCTCTTTCATAAAGTATCTATTTAGGTCCTTTGCCCATTTTTTAAATTGGACTGTTTATCTTTAGTTAAGTTATATGAGTTCCCTATAAATTAAATCCTTATCTGAGATAGCACTGGCAAATATATTCTCCCATGCAGTAGGCTTTCTTGTTCTTTTGTTGATGGTTTCTTTTGCTGTGTAGAAGCTTTTTATTTTTATGTAGTCTCATTTATTTATTTTCCCAAATTTCCAAATTTTTACTTAAAAAAAAAAACCCCACCTTTTAGTCCACAAATGTAGTTTTCAAACTTTCTGAGACAAGAACCTGGGGAAGAGTTGGAGCTCTCCCAATTCTGCAGGTCATAGACAACAATGAATGCCTATTCTCTCCTATTTCCTAATTTCTGGAATTCTCATGCTCTCTTCTTCATCACACCTGTGTATGACTGGATTATTGATGTCCAGGCACCACCACACAACCCTCCCAGGTAGTATGTGGGCTATGTTAACCTAAAAAATAAAGGGCCCTTCAACTGAGAGGCAACAAGCATTTATTTGAGATCCCCCCCAAAAAATAATAATAACTATTTGGAAGCATTAATTCAGGAAGAAACCCAAATAATGTTCCAATTAGGAAGCAAAGACAATAGGCATTTCTGAGAAAGGGAAGGGGAACAATTACATCAGTAGAAGGAAGGCATTTCTCTTGGTGCAGATAAGCTAATATAGTGATGCTAGGTCTAAACAATGTTTTTAGTTTTCAGCCCAGCAGCCATTACTCCAGTGGTCATGAAATCTGCTTTCTTGTTATTGCAAACAGTTACTTGGGGGAACAGTATTGCTCCAGGCCCAGTCCAATGGTTATTTTGCCCTGTTTTAATATTCCAAAGACTTGATGCATGAGACCTGGAAGGCAGCTCCTCTGGGAAGACAGCTCTGGTTCCCTTTTAAAGTGGCTCTGCTCCTATTATTGTCACATCTGTAAAAATAAAATCTTTCCTACCCTGAAAATATCTGCAGGTAAAGTAAAAATATGTGTCATTTTCTTAGTTACACTTTTTTTATGTTAAAAGATTTTTTAAAACCAACATGTAAATATTATAGAGTTTTAACTCCCATCTTTCCATAGTTTTCACATCTTAAGAGAGGCTGTTCATTAACTTGAAGGAATGAGGATAGAATTTGGATGGGCTTCCACGTTGCACTCTGGACCTGTATGGAAGCTGGTGAAGCCTGGCAGAAATAACATGGGGAAATGAGATCCTAGTCGCTGAAACTGATTTACTTCAAAAATTTCTGTTCTGCAAACATATTTAGCCAGGGCTGTTAAAATGAGAAATAGAATTGTGGGCTATGTTAGTTTCATTTTCACAGTGCTTCAGCTGAATTCAACAACAGTCAACATTTTATACCTTGAAAATATTTGCGTATTTCACAAGCATATATTCAGCTCTGGGTGGCATAAAGCAGACTTCTAGTTAATGAAGCATTTCAAATAGCATTTATCTTCTTCTCGAAAAGAAAGCAAAGAAAAAAGGGAAAACAACAATTAAAGTTGTTACTGAGTTTTAATCATCATCAAAGATTCTTGTTCAACAGTTTTTCCCAAATGGTTAAAGCCCTTTTCCCATAAAATATGTTAATTATTTACATCACTCATCTCCTCAATGATAATTTTCCAAGTATTAGAGCAGTTATTTTGGATTTTCTACTGCATATAAATTAGTACATGAATGATTCAGTCACAATTGATTTAACTTCAAGGTAATACTCATGAACAGTGAGAAGTTTTAAATGCAAATTTTTAAAACTCATGATATGGAAGAGATGGGTGCATAACTTATAAAGGATGCTACAGTATTAAAGTGGAGTGTTAATGGGGACTTAGACCGGGGTGCTTACTGAGTTTTTGGGTGCCACTGAGAAACAGCCATGCCATGATCCAAGATTCTCATTCTTAGCTCTCCCTACTTAGAGTACAGAAGCTAAACTGCCACATCGCTCCTGACTCTCACCAGTGTTATCTTTAGACCCTTCTAAAAAGCAGGGGAACAAAACTAAACAAACAAACAAACAAAAACAACCTTGTTTATCTCCGGGTAGATTTTTTTTCTCTTCAGTTTTAGCCACAAGCCATCTGCCTGGAAGCCTCACCAGAATACAAACAGTAAACGTTTTTGTTGCTGGTGGAAATGGGTTCTTGTGGTGACCTGAGAAAAGCACGTATGGGAGGATGAGATGTGGTGCTAAGAGTTCATTGAAGTTGGAGCAAACATTTCAATGAACTCCTAGCACCAAAGGAGCGTCCCCAGGTGCCCGGAGTCTGTGTCTCACCCACGACCAGGTGGCTCAGCTCTACCCGCCTGTGGTGGAAGAAGTCCAGCCTTGTCCACATCTAACCCAGAAGGGCTCGGGCCAGAAATTCTGTGCCATCAGTTCATTCCAGGCCAAAGCTTAGTCCAAGTTCCGTCTCTGGCTGGCTTCCCTCAGGATGGGGCTGCTATGCTGTACCCAGCCTCGTGCTTGGAGCCACACTTGGACCCCTAGCCTAGGCCTGCATGGCTGCTACAGAGAGAGAATGTGGGGATAAAGCTGTTACCCAGAAGCCTTTGTAAAGCTTTGATTATATTACCTCAGGCTTGAGAAAGGCAAAGGGCTCTTTCAAACTAAGCAATCTCTTTTCCAATCCTTGGCGGGCTTGTGCTGAACACTCCCCTCTCCTCCCCCCTGCAACCAATCCTGTCTTTTTCCCAGGTGAGACATCTCCGCTTTATGGTTACCATCTTAGCTCCTATGACTGCTGCATGTCTCCAAGTTCTGCTTTACCTGGTTTCTATTGCACATGGGCTCACTTACCTTCCCACTGCTACATCTTGGTTTCTACCATATTTGTGTCTAGCAAAAGCATTTCCCCTGCTGTTTTTATTCTTCCCCTGTAATCCCGGCTAATGACCCATAATTGATCCTCCTGCTGCTGTGGGGATTAGGTCCCCAGGGTGGAGGATGCAGTGGTCTACAGTGAGGCTGTGAGTGTTATAGTTTCCTAATAAATCAGACTTAATGTCTGATTCAGCTTCCTAGTACATTAGGCATAATATCCAATTTCCTTTGCTCTTTTTCTTTATAACCAACTAACTGACTATGCTAACGTTTTAAAACCAGTCATTTGTAACTAGAGGCCCAGTGCATGGATTCGTGCACCAATGGGTTCCCTCAGCCTGGCCTGTGGCATGGGGCCAAAACCAACTCTCTGACATCCTCTAAAGGGCCCCAGTTTGCAAAAGGATGCAGGCCAGGCCGAGGACACCACCAGTGCATGACTGAGGCCAGGGAGGGACACAGGAGGGCTCCAGAGTGTGTAAGGCTCATCTCATTCAGTCCTGATCTGCCAGACCCCAGCAGCAAGCTAATCTACTGGTCGGAGCGTCTGCTCCCTGGTAGTCAGTGCACGTTAAATAGCAACTGGTCGACCGGTCAACTGTCTAACCTTTGATGGTCAGTGCACATCATAACAACTGGTAGACTGGCCAACTGTCTGTCCCCTGGTGGTCAGTGATGTCATAGCAAGTGATTAAGCAGCCTTAGCATATCATTAGCAGATTACACTTCGATTGGTTGAATGTCCAACTGGTTGACTGAACACTTAGCATATGAGGCTTTTATTATATAAGATATGCAAATGAACGCTAGTGTCCAGATATTTCACAACAAATTCCCAAATCTAGGAAGTCATGACTTTCCTGCATCCCCACCCCCAGCAGTATCTAACTGAGTGGTAACAAGTAATGCAGTTTCTCCCCTGAAATCCAGGTATCACAAAAGATAAGATTGAGCTTTGAAAAATGTAAATCTGATCCTTCTCCTGCTACCCTTAAAAGTATTAATTATGCCTAGAGCAAATTTTCAACTCCTTGGTTGTCTCCTAAATTGCTTCACTAATCAGATGTCTCCAGTTCTAGCCTCATCACATCCCACTCCCTTCCTTGATCACTATATCTCACCTTCCATAGCCTCCATCTCTTGGAGTTAAGCTCTCTCCTCCCCAGGGTTCTTTCTGTTCTCACTTTCCTGGGTCTGGATCCCTCTTCCCTGGCTCTGCTCAGATGGGTATGCCCTGGCCAGCTTGTCTAACCCACCTGTATCCCATTTCCTTCTAACCAACCTTCAATTTATCACAAACTAATATTCTCTTGTTTATATGATTTTTGCATATTTTATTGTCCATCTCCCATTGAGGATGTTTTTAACACCTTATGTTTGCCACTAACACAGCTCCAGGCACAATGTAAATGTTCAATTTAATTAATAAAAGCATATTTACAACTGGAGAAAGAGAAAGAAAATGAAATGAGAAAGAGCATCAATAAATGCCATGGTGAAAATTAGCATATATTGTAGCTAGAAAACTGTAATATAAACATGGAAAAAAGCTTATTAGAAAATCAGAAAATAACCAAAACCGGTTTGGCTCAGTGGATGGAGCATCGGCCTGCAGACTGAAAGGTCCCGGGTTCGATTCCGGTCAAGGGCATGTACCTTGGTTGCAGGCACATCCCCAGTAGGGGGTATGCAAGAAGCAGCTGATTGATGATTCTCTCTCATAGATGTTTCTAACTCTCTATCTCTCTCCCTTCCTCTCTCTAAAAAATCAATAAAATATATATATTTTTTTAAATCAGAAAATAAACACTTATACAGGTAGTAACAAAAAGAAATATTACACTTTATATTTATCATGTTAGTCTATTCACCTTTTCTAAGCAATCTGAATATTTATTGAGTAAATGAAGTGGGTTTTAGGGCAGATTCTCTACACTATTTTATTAATAAATGAATTATTGTATAACTTGGACAATTTGAATCTTAAAATATTATAGATAAATTCATCTCTTTTGTGTTTTCCTCTTTTTGTATGATATAATTTTGGTCCAAGGCTTACAAAATACTATATTCATTTATTTCAATTTTTTGATGATGGGATGCTACATGTGCTTTTATATTTTCCTTAGTTTTGATTATTCACAAAATTCAATGCCATAATTCATGCTCAGATGAAAAAATATAAATCATTCCCACCCCCAAACTTTATATTGTAGCCTTTTTAAGAGAACTTGGCCAAAGAGGCCTTATATTACTTATGGGGCCTTATATTACTTATGACAAAGGTCAACCTATTCCAACAAAGAGACAAACAAACTTCAGCTGCTCAAATAAGATGGATGTTTCTTCTTCTCTCTCATGCCATAGTCCAGAGGTAGATGGTTCAGGGTTAAAAAGGAAGCTCTGGAAAAAAAAGGAAACTCTGAAATCCCCAGTAATCCAAAGCAGCTTCCCCAGTTCTCACTATGAAGCCTGTGCCAAAGAAGGATTGAACCAAAGAGAGTTAAACACCACAAGTTAACCGCGCTGTGTTGTATATTTAAAAGTCACTGAGAGCCCTACCCAGTTTGGCTCAGTGGATAGAGCCCAGGCCTGAGACCAAAGGGTTCTAGGTTCAATTCCAGTCAAGGGCACATACCCATAACTTGGTTACAGGTTCGTCACCAGCCTGAGCCTTGGTTGGGGCTCATACAGGAGGCAACTAATGGATGTGTTTCTGTCACATAGATGTTTCTCTCTGTCTTTTCCTCTGCCAGATGTTTCTCTCTGTCTTTTCCTCCCCCTAAAAATTAATGGTGAGGCTAAATAAATAAATAAATATTTTTTAAAAATCACTGCATATAGATCTTGAAAGTTTTCATCATAAGAAAAATAAAATTACTATGGGAGGTGGAGATTTTAACTAAACTTATAGTGATAATCATTTCACTATACACACAGTATATCAAATCATTATATCATAGAACTTAAACTTATGCAAGGATATAGTATGTTAATCATCTCAATAAAATAGAAAAATACTTTTGCAAGAGGGGAGAGATGGGAGGTGAAAGTTTTTAGACACTGGGATGAGTTAGTAGAAATTACTAAAACATATTGTGTGTGTGGTTGAACAATATGATTAGGCTATCTATGTTTCTATCTGGTGCTCTCCAAGTGAAGTTAGGCTTCTATTTTCCCACAGAGCCTGAGTGACAGAAATACTATGTTTATTTTTTTCTTGATTTGGCAATACTTTTTTAAAAGAACTGAAGTGACATTGGTTAATAACATTATATAAGTTTCAGGTTACAACACTGTAGTTTGATAAAGATGTACTCTATAGTATGCTCACTCCCAAAAGTCTAGGTTCCATCCATCACCATATATTTGACCACCTGTATCCACTTCACCCTCCCCCACCATCCTTTCCCTCTGAGAACCACCATTCTGTTGTTTGTCCCTATGAATTTACTTTTGTTTGTTCATTTGTTTCTCTTTTGTTTCATATTCCACTATTTCATATGTAAATAATGCTGCAATGAACACAGGGGTACATATATTTTTTCAAATTAGTAGTAGTTTTTATGTTCTTCATATAAATACCCAGAAGAGGAATTGTTGGATCATATTATACTTCTATTCTTTTTTTAAAATATATTTTATTGATTTTTTACAAAGATGAAGAGAAGAATAGAGAGTTAGAAACATCGATGAGAGAAAAATATCGATCAGCTGTGTCCTGCACACCCCCTACTGGAGATGTGCCCGCATCCAAGGTACATGCCCTTGACCATAATCGAACTCATGACCTTTCAGTCCACAGGCCGACACTCTATCCACTGAGCCAAACCGGTTTCGGCTGTACTTCTATTCTTAATTTGGGGGGAACCTCTATACTGTTTTCCACAGTGACTATACCAGCTTATATTCCCACCAACAGTGTAAGAGGTTTGCCTTTCTCCGCATCCTCTCCAATACCTATTACCTTTAAAAAAAGTCTTTTTCATAATAGCCATTCTAATAGGTTTGAGGTGAAATGTCTTGGTGGTTTGGATTTCCATTTCCTTGATGATTGGTGATGGTGAGCATCTTTTCATGTGCCTACTGGTCACCAGTGTGTCTTAAGGAATAGCTCCCTGATCTTTCAGAAAGACATTCTTGGGTTATAAACTGCCTAAAGGCTGGGGGAAATTTACATTTCAAAGGGACAAAGAAAGAATTTATAAATTTTCTGAAGTAAATAATTCATAGTTTATCTTCCAGTATTAGAAGCGCATATGACTTACTAAGACTTATAGCATCCTTGCCACCTCTCGTCTTATCTGCATGATGTCATTGATACGATAGATTGATGTATAATGAATCTGAGGGACTCAGACGGTCTGAATCTCTTCAGACTGTATTATGAAAGTGGGCAGGAAAGTTAACACAGCCCTGAAGCAAAAGCATAAATGAATGTGTTTGTGCCTGTCATGTAAATGCAAACTATTTTTGGTCCTCTTACCTGATCAGAATAGGAAAGAATGCATTCACTAAATCAATGGCTGCATAATAAGGGAACACAAGGCTTTGTAAATCTGTCCTAGCAATGACACTATGTCTAGTGGAGTTTATAGACTATAGTCATTCTCCAGGGTCCATCCAGTTCTATAGGAGCCAGGCTGGCAAATGAAGCAGAGATAAGATAGGGACCACCACCCAAGCATCCTCTAGGTCTCTGTTCTTAATGCTGAAATGCATCTCTGCCCATCCCCATGTGTATGAAATGATGAGGAAGAAAATGACATACAGCAGATATAGAAAAAAGAAACAGTGAATTGCTGACTCACTCAGCAGGGAGGTAGTAGAATCTAGGGGGAAAAGTACAGGTCAGAAAGGCCCAGATGTGAATGTTTTAGCCACATGGCCTGATCACTGTCTATACCAAATATAAATTATTTAATTTTTTGAGTTTCGAATTTTTTCTGCTTGCATATAAGCTTGGTAGTATTTACCCTCAATATGTATTTTGAAGGCTATTATTTAATAAATAGATGAATATAGAATGTTTCCTTAAATGGTAGATATTTGGTGCTGTAGATGAATGGAGGGAAGTCTGCCAAACTTTGAACAGGAAATGTTAACAATTCAGTAAGAATATATAGGGTTTATTTTGTCTGCTTGTTTGTGTGAGCTCCTGAAAGAATGGCATTAAAATCTCCAACCATGTGATTCTGGATATTTCTTTTTCTCCTTGTAATCTGGCAGTCTTTGCTTTATATATATTTAACGTTATGATATTAGATACATGCAAATGTAGGGGAGTTTTATCTTTGTATTGAATTGAACTTTTATCATAATTAAATATATTCTTTATTATTCTCTATTGCTCTAAAGCCTACTTATTCACTACAGATAGACAATGAATGCCTGCTCTCTATCTAGTAATATGCCTTGCCTTACAGTCTACTTTGTCTGATATTATTATACTGTCTTTTGTTAGTGCCTATATGGTAATTACTGACTATGGTAAGTCCTATGAAGGAAATAAGTGTCATTTGATGAGATGGAGAGCAATTAGGGGTAAATTTATATAGCTAGATAATAAGGAAGATTATTATCAATCAAAGATCCAAGGGGAGAACATTTCCTATTTAAGGAAGAATAAATACAAAGAAATTTTTCAAGGCAGTAAAGAATTGGTCCTAGTCCTACAATAAGAATAAGGTCTGTTGGGGAAGAGATGTAGTACTTATAGCAGGATAGCTAGAGATGAGTGAGGTAGGCACAAGACTCTGCAGAACCATATAAACCAGGATCAGCAAGCATTTTCTGTAAAGGCTCAGATAGTGAATATTATAGGCTTTGCAGGCCAAAGTACTTTGCCATCTAGTACAAAAACAGGCATAGAAAATTCATAAGTGAATGAGTATGACTGTGTTTCCATAAAACTACCTACAAAAGCAGGCAGTGGACTCAATGTGTCTGCAGGCTAAGATTCTCTAACCACCACTGGTTAAACCAAGGTAACAATTTGGAATCATCTAAATGCATTGGGAAGTCTTTCCAGAGGTATTTTTGTTGCTGATGGTTTTTGTTTGTTTGATTGATTATTTAGTAAGAGAGTCTGTTTAGTAAAAAAGCCTGATATATATTTTAAACTGGTCACTCTGGTGCTATGTGGAGATTGGGTGGGAGGGGGACAAAAGTAGAAGAAAAAAAAAACACACACAAAATACCAGAGTCATTACAGTGCTGATTCAAGATGTAAAATCACTTGAATACAGCAGTTTAGAGTGGACTTAAAAATCCAACATATAAATTGATTAAAGGAAGGAATGAACTTGGTGATGGATTGCATTTTAGAGATGAGGAAAATGCATAAATCAAAGATGACTCTTAGGTAGTGGCATTTAATAACATAGAGAAAAATTGGAATTGAGCAAGATGGATTGATGCAAAAATTCTATTTTGGATATGTTTTGTGTTTCAGATACCTATTGTTCATCGGATTGAGATCTCATATAGTCACTTGGCTATGGGGCTCAAAGAATAAATTTAGGATAAAACTATTAGTTTGAATGAAGAAATTGCTTATTTTCACCTGTTTTTCACTTATAATGACATCAGGTCTATGAGTTCTGTCTAATGTACCTTTTATAATCAGGCAAGAGGAAAGTTTCGGTGAGAGAAAATAAGAATAACAAGCAGAGAAGATTGCCTGAGTCACACCAACCTTTAAAGGTCAAAAGAGAGGAAATGTCAGCCAAGAAGACATTGCAGGAGCAGCCAGGGAAGTCAGAACAAACCCTGTAGTGTCATGTAAGCCTTGAGAAGAGGGTGCTTCTAAAGAAACTACTTGGAATGCTGTTGAACACTTAAATAACATGAGGAGCAAAGAACAGCCTTTGAATAGTGGTCATTGGCAAGAGAACTAGAGGAAACAAACAGTTTAGAATATGAATGAGAGATGAAAAGATTAACATGACATATATCCACAATTGGTTTGAGATGTCTTAGTGCTCAGAAGCTATAAGATGATGTGGGTTTTATGATTATTTGTTTTAAGGTCAAAGATACTAAAACATAGTTGAATACCACAAGAAATCACCTATTAAAGAAAGTAATGTAGGTGATACAAGGGTACTCAAATGCCTGAAGATGGGCAGTAGGTAAGTAGGTTAAAGAGTAGGCAACCTAGAGCACAAGCTCAAGGGAACAGGAAATAGTATCCCTGAGGTATCCATTCTCTAAAGTCTGGATTCCCATTCTTAACTTTCCAGCCCTTACAGATGACATTATATATGTCATCTATCGACAGACGTCTGGAGTAACCTATTTCCAAAACAGAAAGTAAAAGAAAATTATAATTCTGAAAGAGATTAAAATAAGACCAGGGTGCACAGCTTTTGAAATGTACTGTGAACTTTGTTCCTCTAAGTATTGGTTCCAAGATGAAATAATTAAAGAGTTCAATGTCTGCTGCTCAGTAAAGCTAGGCAAGGAAAAATTACTCCACTTCTTTGAGATATGAATAAGAATGGATTGTTACTATACGAAACAATATTTTAGTTGTATAAAAGAGGGGAAGGAGAGGAATTAGAAGACCATTTGTTGTTTTTTTTTGAGAATTCCTTTTAGACCACTAACATGAGAATCTTCAGCTAAGACACACTGGTAGAACTGTAAAAATTTAAAAAAATATTTAAATAATGTCATACACATTGACAAACATATCCTGCCCAAAATTTCACTAGAGCTCTCCTACCTACCCTAAGCCCTCCCATAGTACCCTGTGCCTCCTCAGCAATAGGGTTAATGGTTGGCACCGCAGGTGATCTCTGATCTTACCTATCTTTACTGTTCTCTCTATTGTCTTTCCTCTCAACCCACCACTGCACATTGAGCAGATTAACACTGAAGTAAGGAAAAATAGCTCTCCCTTTTGGGTGTCTTCCAAGCACCGCCCCTCAACTACAACATTTTTCTAAAGGTCTACCTGATGCCCTGGCACACATCCCTCAGAGAAACGAGGGTCTGGAGTGCTCAGGGGCCATGGCAGTGTACAGGAAGGGAATCTAGCTTACAACTGAAGGATAGAAATGTGGTTGGAGAACTAAAAAGTAGTCCAGATTGATTGGAGCACAGATTGTATGTAAAGACCAGGAGGTGATGTCAGGGCAAGGGAGGGCAATGAGAAATTGAGAATTTGGTGCCCAGTTGCCTGGTTTACAATCCCAATCTCTCTGTGAGAGCTTGAGCACACGATTCAGTCTTCTGTGCCTCAATGTACTCACCTGGAAATGGGAGTAATAATAATATTGTCTTGCCAGGGCTACTTGGAGGATGCACTGAGTTAATAGATAAAATGTGCTCACCAAAGAGCTTGACCACGGTGACTGTTCAGTGAAAGTTAGCTGCTGCTGCTATTGGTGGAGAGCGGTACCTTATTTTGTTAAAGGGGAAGTGCTATAGCTGGGTGCTCTGGGCAGATGTTTGCCTTTTAGTGACTCAATATAACTAGCAGTATGCCTGACGTCATCAGAGCATAAAGGGTGCCTACTGCAAGCTATTCCCAAACGGAGCTTGACTCTTTTCAACAGAGAGTGGGAGGTTGGCTGAGTCACAGGAAATGCAACAGATGAAGGCCCTATAAAGGAAGTTCATTAGCATCCAGCTGGCCCCGCATCAGTAGAGGACACTTTCTGTATGCTCTATGACTGCAACTTGACACTGTTTGAAAAGCTCACCAGCAGGATTCCTTCATTTCCTACCACAAATGCCCTAAGCCAGCTTCTATGTGCTGTACAATCCAATAAGTACTTACATTTTGCTACTTAGAAAATAAATGAAAAGGTCTTAGATACTATTGATGGGTTAATAGGAATAAAATTTGGGCAGTTGGTATACAAGTTGATGAATATTAGTCTGGAAGAAGCAGGCATGGTGTGTATGCTTTGAAGTAGCACTTGATTCTTTTGATTCCTAAGATGATCCAGTGATAAGAATTTCATACTGAAATTTGTTAGGATTTGAATCTATGAATGGTGGCTAAGGCTTTTTAGAAAATGAATGTACATATGATAAGTACAGATACCATACAAAATTTGATTCCATAGAAAAATCCAGAAATCAGAAATTAGGCAGTTTGTGTGTTTTTTATATCAAACGAATCAAAATAGAAATGATGTGATATTTTTGTTATATTATCTCATCTTCTTAATTATTATAATTTAAAAATTGACTTACTTTTTAAAATTATTTCAATTAACTTTATTATATTATAATAAAGAACTCATTGAGTTTGTATACTTAAAGTGCTGAACTACCATGCCTACACACTTACCTAGTAACAGTCAGGTTAATGTCTCAAAAATTTGCTAGGAAGGGAGGAAGATGAAAGATAAATATATATATATATATATATATATATATATATATATATATATATATATATATCTGTATACAAACTTTCCAGTTTTATTGGACTTTTGTTATTGTTGGGTGTTAATTTACCACCAGGATTACATCAGTCTGGCTGGTGCCACATGATTTCTCTGTCATTGCAATCCTTTAAACAGAATGTCAGATAGAGGCTAAATTATAGTTCCATGAAGTATAAAACAAAGGAAAACCTTTTATTACTTCTCAATAGCTGTTACTCTGAAGCACATGGCATTTTTTAAAATTGTATTTCAATAAAGGGGCATGAATGTGGCTTCCATCTTGGAATGTGAACTCGTCAACATTGTTGAGAGAAAACAGGGTTCAATATCCTATGTTACTCTAATTTGCAAAAACACACTGAACAAAAGAGTGCGCCATTGCAGCTCTGATGATTAGTTGACGTGAACAGTGGAATTTAGTGGTGGGTCATTGACATTGTGCCCACCTGTGAGAGAAAGAGGAGGAAAGGAAATGCTCAGTTAAATCATCCATTTACGAGAATTTAAACAGACATCTAAAGGAGCAGACTTGTCAAAGTACAGCATCCTCAAATTATCAGACTTTAAAATTGTAGAAGCAATATTTTGACATTAAAGGAAATTGATAAGATAAAAATTAGCTGTGAGTTTATAAGCCTTCATGCATCATTTTCACCTTTTTCCAAATTGTTGTCAAGCCCTATGCAAGTCTCCTGACATCTCAGCTATTGGTACCTCTGACTCGTGTCATCTTTGACCCTCTGTTGAAGCCATAGGAACAAAGGCTGGAGGGCTATCTCAGGCTTCCGGGGCCCTACGCATCAGGATGTAGAGGGTCTTCTACTGCTCTGTGCTTAAGAAATCTGTAGTGCTTGGTGTTCTATGATTTCAATAACTCACAATTTCTAGAAATTGCTTCAACCATAGGTAGACCCAGCTTTCTGTCTTGTCTGACCATCCCTATCAACAACCATCCACTTCTGCTGGACCGTCCTGGATACTTGTTTCACAGTGCCTCCCAGCTTTTGAAGTCAAAGGAGCGTTGCTCACCATCCAAGCAACGGGGCTAGAATTTGTTCTTTAAACCTCTGTCCAGGATCAGGGTCAGGATCAGGATCAGGATCAGAGTTCAGTCTCCCTTCACTTGTATCTGGTTGATGTTATGGGAAAAGTCTCCCTTCCGTCTCTGGCTCTTCCTCCATCTCCACACATGTGAAGCACTCTTCTCCATCCTTCAGTTGGATGGAGAAACCCCAGTGCCCTGCAAGCAGGAAGCCTAGGCGGCAGCGGTTGGGTACACTGTTTCCCCAGTCCCTGGAACTGTCTGGTGGTTTGCAGGCTGGTCACGCCCCCTGGTGACCCAAGTGGAGACCCTGGTATCTAAGATTTATTTATTTTCTATGAATGAAACTTTGTAGCCTTGAGCGGAGCCAGGCCTCCTGTTTGCTTTGTCCTCGTAGCCATTTTTGTTGGAAGGCCCATTCTGCAGGAATCTTCATGCATGGGGCAACTAGTTTTTTATAAGCAGCATTTTAACCTATCCTGAAATATGCTTAGACATAATAAGAGTGCTGGCTTATTTTTAGAACTTACATTTTTGTTCATTTTGTTATTTGCAGATATTAAAGAAGGAAATAAACCGCTCACGAATTAGCATGTTTTCATAGGTAGCTGTACTGCTAACCTGCACATCCCCTCTGAGCAGTTCAACCTTAATCTCTGGGTAGACAACCAAGGTCTCATGCTGTTGAGCAGCAACCTGTAGGCTGATTAAAGAATGGTCTGACAGCCCAGCTGGTGTGGTTCAGTGGTTGAGCATTGATCTATGGACCAGGAGGTCATTGTTTGATTCCCAGTCAGAGCACATGCCTGGATTGCATGCCCGGTCCTCAGTAGGGGGTGTGCAGGAGGCAGTTAATCAATGATTCTCTCTCAAAGCTGATGTGTCTGTCTTTCTCTCCCTTCTCCCTTCTTCTCTGTAATCAATAAAAATACATTTAAAAAAAGAAAAGGCCTGACAGCTCCCATTGAGATATCTCTTCATTTTCCTTCAGCCTCCATGTTCTTGGATCTAGGTGAAAAAGCGTGATGGTAAAGAAGGACTCTATTTTGGGGATTATGGCAAAACATAGAATGGTCAGAGGTCCAAGGCACTGCTTCTCCTTCTCAGAAAATAAATGTGAACCTTGATTTAATGGAACAGGCAGTAGGAGTTTTTTGGAGTAGAGGAGGCTGTGTTTACAGAAAAAGAACCTAGACTGCTTGATGATTAAAAGGACTGGGAATTTAAGTGAACTTTGCCACTATTGCCAGTTCCATGAGAGAAAGACGTCCCCAGTGGAGCACAGATGGCATGTTTGAACGAGAAGCTGATTATGCCAAGGGGCTCGTTAGTATGCCTGAGAGCACTGCTGATTGATCTGTGAGGAGGACGGCAAGAGAACTATGAATATTGATCTGGGAGTAGGACGCAGGAGAGCTAGCTATGAAAGGATGCGTGACTCTCTCGAAAGTGTCTGAGAGAAATCAAAACAACTTGCAGTACACATTTAATATTGGAATTACTTTAATTCCCCTGGTCTCTCCTATGCTCTGTCTTAAAATAACCAGAAGAAACCCCATCTGTTTAAAATGCTGCACACAAAATTAAAAACATGGAACATTAGAAACCGGTGTTGTTGAAGAAATATTTGCATGCAGAATTAAGAAAAAAATATGCAGGAAGCACAGGAATAGCAAGAAAGGAAAATCTAAAAGAAAAAAAAGTTAAGGCCAGATTTGCTTCAGGAGCAAAATTAATCTGTGATCCTCTAAGTGTGGCTTTTACAGGGCTCAGTTCCCTTAACTGACAGCCTCTATTTTTAGAAGTGTGGGCCAGTTTTGAGTCTGCCTTCTCAGTACCTGATGGAGACTCAGAGTACAAAAGGTAAAAAGAACCCTTTTTATAACTCTGCCACCTCCAACCAAATATCCAACTTTTCCATGAAGCAATGGAAGGCTCTCTCTTTCTATCAACATACCTTATGTGGAGGGCATAAATTTAGTTGTATAAAATACTGGCTTTCTTGAAACTAAGGTTCCCTAAAGGCCATAAGCAGTTTTAGATTTCTCACTGTTAGTTAATTAACATTCATTTAGCAATTATGGGTATATCTAGTAATATAAAATAAATTAAAAATTCAGGTTTTAGTCACACATACAGTAAAATCGAAGAGGAGAAATCACTCCTGATCCACAAAAATTAATCTTAAAAATTAATTTAATATTTAATCAGTTGCTGTAAAGTAATGATTGGCACATTTGAATTTAATTCTACCATCTTGCTATTTGCTTTCTGTTTGTCTGATTACTTTTGTGTGTGTTTTTGTTTTTGCCTTCTTTTTGATGTATCAAATTTTGCATTTTATTAATTCATTTTAGCTAGATTAGATTGCTGGTTATACATTCTTTTATTACCTTTCTGTAGTAATTCTAGATAGTAATACATATATCCCTGACTTTTTAGAATCTATTACAAATGAATAAAATTATAAAAGACTGAAAATCTAGGAAACGAGGAAAAAAATCAATAGATAAAATCAGTAAAATCTAAAGTTAGTTCTTTGAGCAGATCAATAACCTTGATAAACTTCTAAGTACCCTGATCAGATAATCAGTAGAGAGGGAAGACACAAATGACCAAGACAGAAATGGAAGCGATGACATCACTCCAGACTCCCAACAGCTGCTGTTAAGCTATAGCCATGTGTCCGGTTTTCCAAACCTGTGAATTAAGAAAAGAATATCTTTGGTAACTAGTCTTTCCCATCCCTCTGTAGGCCTCTGTTTGAGCTTCCATTTTTCTATTTACCACATCATATTCTAAATCACCTCTCTATTCATCTGACTGCTACCCTAGACAGAGAGCTTTGGCAGCCAGGTGCTGGAAAATATAAATATGTAAAATACTCTAGATTGTATAAGGCACATGTGTCGAACACAAGGCCCGCGGGCCAAATCCGTCCCGCCAGGCCTTGCAAGGTGGCCCGCACCGCGTTGTCATCACTGCACTCCGTTGCGTTTCCATCACAATGACAGTTTATGACTGTTCAGTAAACCATTCGGCCCGCGATTTAGGCTGGATTTTAGATTTTGGCCCCTTCTCTGATTGAGTTCGACACCCCTAGTATAAGGCATAACAGGTCGAATAAGAATAAGGATGAGCAGAGCCAGCAAGCACTGCCTGGGCTTTCTCAGGGCACAGGCTGGTCGCCTCTCTGGAAGCAAAGACCTGCCAGACAGAGCAGAAGGCAGCAGCAGGACCTCTTTCCTGCCTGTCCTTTCATTTGCTTTCATTTGCTTTTTCTGACTTTTCCTGAGATTATCTTTTTTAAATTTTTTTAATTTTATTTTTTGAAAGACTTAAAATTCAAAGAATTGAATTTTTATATTATTTGCCCATTTTTGTTATTTTCCCCCCATTGGTTTTGCTTCAAAAGAATCATAAAAATACATTGTATAATTGGAATTTTAACCCTTTGAGTGTAATATATGCTCTATAAGTATTTTTCCAAAGATCACATTTATTTTTTATTCTTTCTTATGGTGTATTTTACTGTTATATATTTTAGTTACTTGAGTCATATGTTTCATTTTTCTCAGTTTTCCACTTAATAAAGAAAAAGGTACCTGAAATTTGACATATATATAATCTACTAAATTTTCTTTTCACAGCCTATTGCTACTGTAAGCCTAAATCCTCTAATCCATCTGGAATATATTTTTACATATGATATGAGATAGGATCTCTGCTTTCTTCTAGATTAAATGCCAGTTATGCTACTGCTTTTATTAAATGATCATATTTCTTATAAAATTGAAATGCCAACTTTGCTATATATTGAACTTCCATATATAGTTAATAATATACTTTAGGATCCTATTCTTCCACCAATATTTTTGTTTATTCCAGTATTGATACTATGCTGTTAAGTTTATAGTGAATTTTCAATGTGTTGATACTTAAATTTCCCAATAATTTTTCAATTAATTTTCTTGATTAGTTTAGATTTCCTATGTATATAATTAAATCATCTGCAAATAAAATTTTATTTCTCCTTTTCCAGTAATTAAAGTATTTAAAAAATATTATTGCATTTTCTAGAATCACCTATTAAAACATAAGGGTAATTTAGGATATTCCTGATTTTAATGGAAATGGCTTTATCATTCATTCTGTGATATAATATTTGCTTTTGGTTTAAGCAAAGCCTTTATTATGTTTAGATATTTGCTTATGTTCTTTATAATTCATTATATATATATATATATATATATATATGTATATATATATATATATATATTGAAATTCACACAAAAGTATTGAGTAAAGCATTATAAATACACTAATCAACCAGAAATAATCTTGGGTGATATTATATTCTTATACTCAGATTTGCATTTGCAATTTCTTCTAAATTTTAGTAAGATCTTTGTACTATCAACTTATATAAGTATGAAATCTCTCTCCATAATTTGTAGCTGTACTTCATTATGTTAATTATTATTATATACTATATAGTAGCTCTGAGCCCGAATCGTGTGCCAGTAGTTCGCTGCCACTCTCCTGTAGCTCCTCCCCACCCACCTCATAGCTTGCTGCCCTGCCTCCTCCTGTAGTTCTCTGCTGCCAGCGACCCACAGATTGAGAACCTCTGCTGTAGAGCCTAAGACCATCAGAGAACAGAGATATTTACATTACGATTCATTAACAATAGCAAAATTACAATATGACGTAGCAACGAAAATAATTTTATGGTTGAGGGTCACCACAACTTGAGGAACTTCATTAAAGGGTTGTGGCATTAGAAAGGTTAGGAGCCACTGCTCTAGAGAATCTTGTCTCTTTTTTCTCTTCACATACCTTGCTTTATCCTCAGCAGTATTTTCACAGAATTTATTCTAACCATCACTACTATTTATATTAAATTTATGGCAACAGTGTGATAATCTGGGGGGGAAAAATGCCCTCACCCCCAATGACATATTCACTTAATCACTGGAATCTGTGAATATAATCTTAAATGTCAAACAAGTAAATGCTACTTTGTTTGGAATCAGGGTCTTTACAGATGTGACTAAAAATTTGAGATGAGATCATCTTGGGCCCTAGATATTATCTCAAGTGTTTTTATGAGAGAACTGTCTTTATGAGAGGCAGCTAGAGAGCTAACATACACACACACACACACACGCACGCACGCACGCACGCACGCACACACACACACCAGAAAGTGCAGAAAGAGGCAGAGACTGAAGTGAGGCAACCACAAACCAAGGAACACCAAGAACACCTGCAGGCAGGAAACAGACTCTCCCGCTAGAGTGCAGACCTTGATTTCAGGCTCCCGCCTTCAGAATTTTGAGAAAATAAATTTCTGTTGTTTTAAGCCACCAAGTGTGTGGTAATTTGTTACGTCAGCCCTAGGAAGCTACTTACACTGCTTTATGTATTAAGTTCAAACTCTTTAACATGTCCAGAAGAAATCTTTGGAGTCTATTATACTCGTGATTATCATTCAGTTGAGCAGGAAATGGAATTCTTGTTCAATTCGCAAAGATTTGTTTTAAACAGTCATCTTTCAGCAAGACAAAGGAAGGCCAAAGGCAAGCATTAAACATTATGATTCAAATCCTCTCAACTGCATATTGATTATTAACCAACAGAGTCCATTTTTATTGAAATCCATTAATGGATGAACAGACATTGATGAGTCTCACTGGTTTCAATTTATTTTATACATCCATGAGTTAAAGAATTGACTGATTGGAGAGAACTCACAATTAAATAAAATCACATTTTTTGACCCATCTCAGAAACTAGCTCTGCTAAATATTTTCTCCTTAATCTGTCTCAGCTTTCTATAATATTTTCACTCTATGTTTCTGTCTTCTTCATCTTTCACCTGAGTTATAATTTAGTTTCTCAACCTGAATCTTTGACTCCTGACTCCAAGATGCAGAGATAAGCTTTCTAACATAGACATCCCCAGCATGCCAAACCTCATCTAGGAGATCGAGAGCCAACTCAGACTGGCTAGCCAGTGCTGATGACATGCATCTCTTCCCAACAGAGTTTAGTGATTTCAGTTTGGCAGTTTGAAATCAATCAAAGCAGGAGTATTTACATTTGGAAATTGACAAATGCTACAAATCAGGCTTTTAAATAGATTTTTTTAAAGTTGATTTCAGAAAGGAAGAGGGATTGAGAGAGAGATAGAGAGAGAGAGAAGAAACATCAAGAGAAAATCATTGATCGGCTGTCTCCTGCATGCCCTCTCTAGGGACTGAGCCCACAACTTCGTGGCATGTGCCCTAACTAGGAATCAAACTGTGACTTCTTGGTTCATAGGTCTGCATACACTCAACCACTGGGCCACACCATCCAAGCCAGGCTTTTTCTTTTATTTAGAGAGCAACTTTACCAGGATAATGCCTGTATTTTCTAAGTTTGGTATTTCCCATTGCCTGAAGCTCAAGCTCTGTAGTATATAATCTGGCCTCAACCTTCCTTCCTTGCTCCATATCCCACACCTCTCGATGATCATTATATCATAATCTCCAGCCACACATAATGCTCACAGCTCCCACATTATGCTAAATTATTTCCACAACTGTAACCTTGAATGTGTCTGTCTCAATACCAAGAGTCCTGTTTCTCAAGAGCCAAGTCTACTTTGTTGAAAGTCAATAATTATGAATGCACTTTCTGTCAAGTCTTCCCCAAAACTCTCCCTCATGTTCAGTGCCTGCTCTGGGCTCCAATACCAGTATTTACCCTTCCCATGACAATGAACAACTATCTCATAACATAAATATTTATTGAGCTCTCTCTAGGCAATGGCAATAAAGTATCATCTGTTCTAAATTTAGTATAAGTTTCTTCTACGCAAAGATTGTTTTGTTTATCATTTTGATTCCCCAGATTGGCTCTTCATGCTAAGTATAGAACTCTATCCATTGTAGATGTGATATACAATAAAAGTTTGTTGAATTTACTAAAAATTCTTTATGTTTCCAGTACATTTCAACATGTTATTTTATGTTTAAATGTTGTTGGTAGTGAGGCTGGAATGAATGCCATACATAGATATATTTTCTATATAATATATATATATATATATATATTTTTCCTAACAAAATAGAAGAAAATATCTACATTGTGGCCCATTTGTCTTCAAGGACAGGGGAGTACTTCTGGATAATTAATTCCTTGTTCTCAGATTAATTTGTAACCTGCCATTATAACATGATGTGACTGACTATATGCTGTGAACCTCTGTTGAGGACAGGAAGACTACTTTTAGGAGTGGGTTTGAGAATCCATGGCTTTGGAGGATATTAGCTGTGCTAGATGCCACATCTTTCCTATGACTCACTCCTCACAGCAGGCAGGAAGAAGGACTATTTCTATTCCTAAATTCCCAAAGAGGAAAGTGAGGCAAACAAGACTGTGTGGTTTGTTCACATTTAGCATGAAATGTGATCGCATAGGCACCGGCACAAGTCAACCAAGACAGCATTTTAATTGCTCATCTAACCTCCAGAAAGAGTCACCATCTGTTGAAATTCTCAAGATTAAAAGATATAAAATCTGATAGAAAACTGAAAACCCATAATAAGCCTTAGAGCCAAGTCACAAATCTTGGAAAACATCTGTAGTAAATTGTAATTGATCTGCAAATAAAAAGAGAATAACAGCGCCGTTTAAAAGAGAAGGCCAAGAAGCATTTGTATGGGGATAGAACACAAAATAGTGTTTTAACCTTTGAAAGATAGTCCATATTGAAAGCCTTGTTATCTGTGGACTAGGTAATGCCCCTCCCATCTTCCCCCAAATGAAACCGTGTCCCTGAACAAGTTTATCAAGGAGATGAGTTTCAATCAAATTATCTAGGGCTAGATGGCATTTGACCATGTCACAGGCACAATGTTCACTTCTGGAAAGGTCAGAGTTTTGCCACACACTCGTTATTAATTTAATATATATTTTTTAGAATCTCATTTTTAAGGAAAATAGTAAAATCTAAAACTGGACTTTTAGTCTCTCCTATACTTCCAGGTGCATGACATAGTTGTCAAAGTGCTTAAAAGTGTTCTAGTAAAACAAATACTAATGTGTTGACCTTATCTCAAAGCTTTTTTTTTTTTCCTTCATGAAATCATGATTGATCATACAGTAATTAGATGTAGGTGACATTTCAACTGAACCCTTGCTTTAACTATAATTGCCACTCAATAAATATGTTCCAGTAGTAGTAGCTAATGCTCATTGCATCAGTGTAAGAGTTTTATGTTACTAATTTCTTTAATTCTCATCACAGTACTATGAGGTTATCAAAAATATCAAAAATTTCACAGTACTATGAGGTTATCAAAAATATCAAAAATTTCATATTTGAGGAAACTAAGGCATCAAGATGTGTTTTTCTTCATATATATATATATATATATATATATACATATATATATATATACATGTATACACACACACACACACACACACACACATACATACATACATACATATTGGGTCGGCAACTAAGTAATTGCGGATTTTTTAAAGAAAATCAAAGACAATTTTTTCATGGAACTTAATAACTTTATTCTGTAATGTATTGCCCATTTTGATCAATGACCTTTTGCCATCTTTCAGGCAGCATCATAATCCCACGTTCAAAAAACTTCTGGTTTTTATTAGCAAAAAACTGAATCAGGTACGATTTGACATCATCATCATTATTGAAATTTTTACCATTCAAGGAGTTTTGTAAAGATCAAAACAAAAAGTAATCAGATGGTGCAAGGTCAGGACTATATGGTGGATGTGGCAAAACATCCCAACCAAGCTCCATTAATTTTTGCCGAGTGACCAAAGATGTGTGTGGCCTTGCATTGTCATGATGGAATACAACACCTTTTCGATTTGTCAATTCGGGCGGCTTTTCTTCAACTGCATTGTTTAATTTCGTTAGTTGTTCAATGTAGACATCAGAATTGATCGTTTGGTTGGGTGGTAAGAGTTCAAAGTAGACAATTCCTTTGTAATCCCACCAAACTGATAACAAAACCTTCTTTTGATGAATATCAGCTTTTGATGTTGTTTGAGTTGGTTCACCTGGCCTGCTCCACGATCTTTTCCGCTTGATATTGTTGTAAACAACCCATTTTTCATCGCCAGTTATCAGTCGTTTTAAAAATGAATCATTTTCATTACGTTTCTTTAGCAAATCACAGCTGCTAATGTGTTGCGTTAACTGTGATTCTTTCAGTTCGTGAGGAACACATGTATCGAGTTTTTGAACATAGCCAAGTTGTTTTAAGTGATTTTCAATGCATGTATGTGATACATGAAGCTTCTCTGCAATCTCACGTGTTGTACTGTGACAGTCCGAATTGATTATTGCTTTGATTAGGGCGTCATCAACTTCAACTGGACGACCAGAGCGTTTTTCATCTTTGAGTGAAAAATCACCAGAACGAAATTTGGCAAACCAATTTTGACACTGCCGTTCTTTTAAGGCTTTGTCACCATAAACAGCACATAACTTTTTATGAGCTTGCGATGTGTTTTCCCTTTGCGGAAATAAAAAAGCAAAATATGACGAAAATGTTCCTTTTGATTTTTCATTTTTCAACGAACGCCAAACGAAAACTACAAAACAGATCAAAAAACTTTTTTTACTGATTAACAGCTGAATAGCCAACTATCAAATAACAAAATGTGTTTTACATTTGTACTACGTCTGCAAACCTAAAAATTCAACTGAAGCCATATATGTGTGAAACCCGCAATTACTTAGCTGCCGACCCAATATATATATATATATATATATATATATTGAGCATATATATATATGCTCAATATCACAGCTGGTGAATATTAAATCTAGAATTTCAACTTAAACCATCTGTAATTCTTAACCACCATTTTAAACCTCAGGGAAATAGTTCTGATGAATTTTTAATAATACATAATGTGTATTAAAAACCCACATGCAGTGGAACTTTCCAGCTGAAGTTTATTATTTTTGTCAGCAATTGGGTGATGGCATGCACAATGTTTTCAAACAAACTAGACATACTGATTTTTTATAATTAGGAAATGCCTACTATGTGCCAGGCACCAAGTCCTGCTGCTTGAATCTGAAAATTAATCACACACATTGACTAATGACTCCCTCCCTTAGTTCCAACCTATCAGTACCATGACCTCACCTTCTCTCTCAGGCATGTACCTTTGCTTTCTTTCTCCTAAGCTCCAAGGACCTTGTTTTTGTCTCTATAATTTGTTTCCAGAGTCCATGCAGCCTAGCTGGCTCACTTCTTTGCTTCTGTGACTTTCTTTCTAAAAGGCTAAGTAAACTTCTTGTGCTACAGTTCTTGTCTCTGATTTCTTTCTTTCTCAAACTCAAGAACCAAAGTCTAACACCATGGCTAAAAAAACCACCTTATAGGACCACATATACATGATCCCACCTTAACTGAAATGTTATATGGCACATTACTGTGTACATAAAATATTCTCCTAGGATACTATACTTAAAAATATTTTTGTGTTTCTTGTAGCTCATATTTTCACCATGAGAATGAACCTTCTTCCTCCAAATGCAGGTAAGATATGGACACAAATATGAATGTCATTTTGCTGAGTAATACAATAAATACATAGTTCTAAACTATAAAGAGATTTTTATAAACATATAATTTAAAATTAGATATCCAACAGTATGGGATACTTACTAGATCAAAATGAAAGTAAAATGCAGATTTATATCTTTATATGTACCTCTATTTTACCTTCATAGGTAGATAATACCCTTCTCACCGCCTTTAATCAATATTGTCAATATCAGAAATATCAAAACCTATAAATGATTTTTTTAAGAGTTTACTTAAGCCAAAGCTTGGAAGCAAGATCTAAAATGCCCTGGAGAATAATAGTTTTGCAGTTTCTTTTATGCCTTTGAAATAAAAGATAGAAATTAAGGGAGATTACAGAAATGTGGGGATTGGATTACAAGATTATGAGCTCCCTTGAGGGTGGTTGCACCTTGGAGGGGTCTTACTTCTGTTATTCTGAAGGGTGTTAACCTAGATGCACAAGAACAATGGGCAGGGCTCTTAAAAGCTTTTCTCCACTAACAAGGTTATAGGCCTGGGCAGGACTACCCACCATGACCTGCACAGTTATTAATTTATAATTTATTATAGCATTGCTTTTTCACTCACAATATATTCACATTAGAGGCCCGATGCACGGATTCGTGCCCTGGTGGGGTCCCTTGGCCTGGCCTGCAGGGATCAGGCCGAAACTGGCTCTCTGACATCCCCTGAAGGTTGCTGGATTGAGAGAGGGTGGTTCCTGTGTGACGCACCCTGGAATTGGGCTCCCTTCTCTCTGGTTCCAGGTGCTTCACCTAAGAACCACAGCTGCCAACTGCCAAGTCACCGAAGCTCAGCAGCTCCTGGTGGTCAGTGCACACCATAGTTACCGGTAGGAGCATCTGCCTCCTGGTGGTCATTGCACATCATAGCTACCAGCCGGATGGTCAAATGGTCAGACAGTCATTTAGGCTTTAATATATGTAGGTATTCAGAGTTATCTTAAAATTTTTGAAAAGATAAAGGTTATGGCAAATTGCTAAGTATATTTAATACTTCAATGTGTATGTATTATATATGTTAGAACACATATTTCTTACATATAAATTTTCATCTTTTTTCATATAATAAAATATTCACATCTCAGCTTATCATTCCCATAAGAAAAACTCAGCCCTGTCTAAACTTTGGGAAGGCCTATCTAATTAAATTGACCTTTTCTGGTATTTAAGATAGAACATTCCGTCTTATCTACACGCATCAGCTTAATCTTAATTTTTTTACCTCTACATTAAGAATAAGTTTATTATTCATGTAGACAGATTTCAGAATAATGATTTATTAAACTCCCAATATCACCAATGTTTCTTCCACTGACTCTGAACTTTTTACACTGAAGTTTTTATTGCAATCTAAACTTAATATTAATAAAAATGTTGGATTTGCTAGCTCATCCAGAATTCCAGCCAAGTGAACTAGAAATAAGAATGGCTTTTGAACTCTAAGGTTAATTAAAATCTGCATATACATTTGGTCCTTAAACTTCTTTTGCATACATAAAATTTTAAGGAAAATGGGGATTTAAAAACCATATAATATGAATACAAATTAAGATTTTTCAAATAAAGGGGATAAAATTGAGATGGCTAGTTTAGCAACTTGAATAAGCATCAGAAAATATTCTATGCCCAAACATTATCCTCCTATTTATTTAAAAATCTCCAATTAATACAGTAATTTGTAGTCACTGCAGAAAACTTAGAAAGTACAAAAAATTATAATGAGGGAGGAAATGACACATGATCATTCCAAGCAGAATATAACTGTTGTCATTTTGGTGTATTTACACTTAAAGTTTCACACACATTTTCTGAGTCACACATACTTTTTTGTCCTTCTTATGTAACTAAGATCACAATATATATTGTATGAGCTTTGCCACTATAACATAAATGCTTATAAATTATTTCCCAGTAAATCATTCATTATATTTAAATCTTTTCTTTCCACCATCCTAGGCAAGTCCACCTGTGGATGGCTAAATCTTTCAGGCTTCTCACCACTTTTTAGTATTATTATATTTAATAAGGCAAGAGCTATGCCTACATTATTCTTTGACTTCATATATTCTGGCTATATTTTGACATGTAATATACTCCAATGTAAAGGCTATTTTATCCAATAGCCTTCTCCACTTAAAAATTAAGTTGTTGGGATTCCAGTTGGAATTGTAGCGTTTATAAATTAATTACTGAAGAATTTATATTTTATGATATTGAGTCTTAGCATTCAAGAACATTTTGTGTTCCACAAATCTTTTGCCTTTGTGGATAGCTTAGCTGGGTTCTTTCTGCTCAGTAATTTGTAGATATTATTTTACTGCCTTTCAGTTCAGTTGTGAATGAGATGTACAGCATCAATCTGGTTTTGTATTCTTCCATAGACTACTTATTTTTTTCTGCATGAAAGCTTGCCTGCCTAGGAGTTTTGCTAGACTTTGCCTTGGAGACTGAATTCCTCATTCATCCTGTCAGTCATTTCACTTGGCAATTTAGAGCTTCAGCTCAAGAAAAAAAAAATCTTCTGCCATTTGTTTGATGATTTCCTCTCCTAAATTTGTTCCATCCTCCCCTTGCGATCTCTATTTTTCACTTTTTAATTTTCTTGAATCTATCCACTAACTCTCCTATGTCTTCTATTTTATACCTTCAATCTATTTATACTTCCCTCTGTGCTTTGGGATAGTGCTTAAACTCGATCTTCAGGATAATAATTCAGGTTTCAGTGGCAATCTTCCTCTTCTTCATTTATATTCTAAATTGTATAGTTGTAAAAAAAAAATCATGTCTTAGCTCCAAAAAGTGCTCTCATTTTTCTCTTCAGCTCATGTTTGTCTCCCCCAGAAGCTCCGTTTCAGTTGGGATGGATTCCATTAGTTATGATTGATCTTCTAATTTCTGGCCTTTGGCTTGCTTGAATGGGTGTGTTTTTCTTTGTTCATAAGGGCTCTGCCAACAGGCTGGTTCCCTACCTGGCAGCACTCTCACAGGTAGTGGAAGATAATGTGTCCTGGTCCCAGCGCTGATTGTGTCGAAGCAGGCAGGCTGCCAGTGTGCTGCTGAGGCTCCTACAGGAAGATTCTAGGGATAATGAGAACTTTCTGCAGGAGCATCTTCACTTCTCTAAGGGCCAGACTCTCATCAGGACCCACTACTCTCAGACGTGACATTGAGACTCACACTGCTCCCCAGCGGTCGCTAAGCCTACGGGGAAAAAAGCTCAGTACTTTTCCCCTTCCAAGATAGCAGCAAAACCTAGACCATTATTTGTGCTCATCTGTCTGTAGAATCCTCTAGTTGTTTTTATCAACAGAAGCAAATGGCTTGAATTTAGGATATAGGAACAGAGGGATGGAAAGAGAGTTGTGTTTGGATCACCACATCATCATAATACCTCTCAAATATTTTCCAAGGTTTGTCTTTTCCTTCTAGATGTTTTCTGTTTTACTCACCACTGTACACCCAGGCCTTAGTTAGCACCACGCTTACAACAAATAAATAAGGAATATTTTCCTTCAAACTTTCCATTGCATTTATGCTTAGAGAGATCCTTCCATGGCAGAAAGATATGTGGCTGAACTTTTACACATATATTCATCAGGATTTTCCACTTTATCAGGTAGTCAAAAGCTCTGTTCATCTTTAAAAATACATTTTTATCACAGCAGTGTAGTATTTCATTGTGTAGATGTACCACAGTTTTGTTTTGTTTTTAATTCACTCACGTGCTGATGGAGAGCATTATGCTAAGTGAACTAAGCCAGTCGGAGAAAGATAAATATCGCATGGTCTCACTCATTTGTGGATTATAATGAACAGCATAAACTGATGAACAAAAATAGATCCAGAGACAGAGAAGCATGGAATAGACCATCAAACATCAGAGGGAAGGTGGGGAGTAGGGGGTAAGAGATCAACCAAAGGACTTATATGCATCCATATAAGCATAACCAATGGACACACAGACACTAAAAGGGTGGGGGCATGTGCTGGCGTGTGGTAGTAACAGGGAGAGGTCAATGGGGGAGAAGGAGACATATGTAATAGTTTAGTCAATAAATAATAAGGTATATATGTATATTTATTGAATGATTTCAGAGAGGAAGAGAGAAATAGAAACATCAATTATGAGAGAGAATCATTAATTGGCTGCCTCCTGCATGCCCCACATTGGGGATTATGCCTGCATGTACCCTGACCGGGAATGGAACCATGACCTCCTAGTTCATAGGTTGATGCTAAAACACTGACTGGCACTGGCTGGGCAAGTTCTGTTCATGTCAATGATCCATTGACTTCCCCTGGGTGTGCCAGAGAAGAGCTAGAGCTTCCTTGTTCAGCTGGCATCTGTTCCCCTTACAAAAGCACATGTTTGTTTTCACCTCAGGAGCAGGCTCGATTCAGTCTCCCCATAAAACTAAATAGCTCTCAGGAAGTCCTGTAGTTAGAATTAGATGAACAACATGTGACTGTGTTTTTTAAAGATAATGAGAAAGCACCCTGGAAAATTCGTTGTGTGTGTTTAAACTCAGGGATCTGAAAACATTAACTGCTTTGCCAGCCAAGAACAGGTGCAAATCCTGTGATCAGGTGATGCTGTTGCCTTGACAGAGAATAGCTATTCTTGCTCATAACAGATATGTTCAAAGGTGGAATAACAATATGTTCTGGACTATTTTTACCAGTACAACTGTATATACCTTAAATAACAGAATTTTATGATAAAATTTTCTTCCAACTGTACTGTGTTCCTCTCATAGCCATTATATTCTAATCATAATCATCTGTATATTTTTAATTCTCACTGGAGGTTATTTTTTTATTGATTTTCAAGAGAGGAAGGGAAGAGAGAGAGAGAGAGAGAGAGAGAGAGAGAGAGAGAGAGAGAGAGAGAGACATCTATGTATGAGATAAACGATCAGTTGCCTCCCGCATTGATGTACCAGATTGGGGATCAAACTCACAATCTATAATACATATGTGCCCTGACCAGGAATTGAACCTGCAACCTTCTAGTGCACAGGACAGTGCTCCAACCAACTGAGCCACCTGACTGGGTCATCCATATTTCTTAAAGATTTCTAAATGATTCCAAAGTTTGAGAACTAGGTCACAAGGTCCTTCCTACTAAAGTCTTTTCTGAGGGCCAGCATCATTGACATGACCTGAGAACTTGTGCGAAATTTCAGGCACCATCCCAAAACTCCTGAATCAGACCCTGCAATGTAAAAGATGATTACTACGCCCACTCTCTCACTAGTCCTGACCTCTGCAGACAGGCTAATTCCAATGATTCATTTGGAAGTTGCTAATTGAATATTTCTTCTGTGCCGAGCATCTTCTTAATAGTGCACAATGTGCTATTCAGGTGGATGTAAATTTTTTTGGAGTCACTGGAGCAATGTAGAGTAAAATGCATTTTAAAGTGCATCAGATTTTTAATTCCTGTTGATCCAGCAAAAGGAGTAATAGAATTGGCTGTTCTACTAAGACAAGCCAACCTCTAGGTTAGTGGTCGGCAAACTCAATAGTCAACAGAGCCAAATATCAACAGTACAACAATTGAAATTTCTTTGGAGAGCCACATTTTTAAAACTTAAACTATATAGGTAGGTACACTGTTATTAACTTAGTTAGGATACTCGTAAGCTGGCCTTTGCTAAAAACTCAAGGGGCCAAAGAGCCGCATGTGGCTTGGGAGCCTCCGTTTGCCAACCACTGCTCTAGGTGGCCACAAAGAAATAACATATCTTTTTGCCTCGCCGTGAAAAAGTTTTCACTTTGAAGACATCTCACTCCAGCAGCAATTATCCCTAATATATCTCAAAATATTTGTAAAGCAAATCACTAAACTATCCTGCAATATTCTGATTAGCAAAGATGCTGCTTAGGTGAGCAGCAGTCTAGTCATGAAAACTGAGGTAGTCGGAGAGACTTTGCTTAGAACCTGGAAGTTTGCTATTATATCCGCTGTGTCGGCCTTTTGGATGATTTTGATCACATTCAGAGCTTGATGGAGTCTTCACATACCATCCTCCATCCCAGGAGAGAACCCCTACCCACCTTGCCCTATAACCTTATAATAATTGGAGAACTGCATTCCAGTTAACCAGTATTAACCTAAATTATTCAGTTGAGCTCTGGAAGTTTGTGGGCAAATAATCAGGCACTCCTAATTTATATAATCTTGGAAGTTTTAAAAAACCCAATCTGTTACATGAGGACCACATTTAGGTGCCGGCATTTGGGCAGTTCAAGGTTTCTCAGAGCTTGTGTGCATATCAGATACAACTGCATTCAGGATGATTTGAGCAAAAAGAGAGAGGGATCCAACTGAAGAATGGGAAGATTATAGGATCAAAATACTGTATACTCTATAGAGCTGACTTTCTCTTTGAAATAAAAGGGGAAAAAAGCTATTCTTATTATCTTCTCTATATGTGTCAGTGTTTCTTTTTTTTCTGCCTCTTTTCTAATATCTGACTCTACTTTCATTGATTGTCTAACCAATATAATATTTTAACAGATCCAGAACTTAAAGACTCGGATCTAAAGTTTAGTTCAGACTATGGCTTGCGAGAATCAAGAAAGGAAAGAAAGAGAAGAAAGGAAATGAAGCAATGGGAAATAAGAAAGAAGAAGGAAGGAAGGGAAGGAGAATGAAAGGAGTGGTTGGGAGGAGAGAGGGAGAGGAGACAGAAACAAAGAGATAAACAGATAGGAAGATGCCTGGTTGGCATGGCTCAGCCTATGAACTAGGAGGTCACAGTTCAATTCCCAATCAGGGCATGTGCCTAGGTTGCAGGCTGGATCCCCAGTGTGAGGTATGCAGCAGGCAGCCAATCAGTGATTATCTCTCTTCATGGATGTTTCTATCTCTCTCTCCCTCTCCTTCCTCTCTGAAATCAATAAAAATATGAAAGAGGAAAAGAAAAGAAGACTTTGCTATTGATCCTCTCCTTCTTGCTGTTCAGCACTGGAGAAGCTAAGTACCTGTTAGCATGGTGAGGCAGGCTGCCAAGTGAGATCAGAAAGTAATCAATGGTAAGATGAGTATGGCAAGAGGAGTTCGACAGATTTCCACCCCCAGCCCCACTTTTGCAAAGATAAACCCAGCAACCTCTCAGTTTCTTACTTGTCAGCAGCAAGGCCATTTGTAAGGACTGAGACCTACAATGATGAAAGAAGCAAATGCTAAAAAGATAGAGTTTCAAGATTCCTTATATCTCTGTTAATTGTGATGTATTTTTACAAAAATTTGTGATTACCTTTAGGATGATAGGGGATTAATTACTAAAGGGTACTTAAATAACATGTTAATGAAATATAGTAAATACCACAATCTTTTCCCTAAGAACTATTTTCCATATATAACACATACATGAATCATTAAATATTGGTTTCATACTTATTTAATGCTAAGTTAAACGCTTTTTATTGATTTTTTTTGAGAGGGAGTGAGAGAGAAGCAGAAACATTGGTTTTGTTTTTCCATTTATGCATTCTTTAGTTGATTGTTGTATGTGCCTTGACTGAAATTCTAACCTACAACCTTGGTGTATTGGAATAATGCTCTAACCAACTGACCTATTCCACCAGGGCTCAAATCAAAACTTTTTAAAAAAAATTTTAAGCCTGGCTGGTGTGGCTCCTTGGTTGAGGATCCACCTATGATCCAAGTGGTGATGATTTGATTCCCAGTTAGGGCATATGCCGAGGTTGTGGGTTAGATCCCCAGTAGGGGGCGTGCAGGAGGCAGTTGATCAGTGATTTTCATCCTTGATGTTTCTACCTCTTTCTCCCTCTACCTTCCTCTCTGAAAACAATAAAAATATTTTTTTAAAGATTTTAAAGAGTGGCACACCTCCCAAAATACTAATCTCTGAACTAATATTTTTTGTTCCTAGCCCTAATTTAATTTAACCACTAAGCTACTGTATTAATCTCTCCAGGCTGTTTTTGTACTAAATGAGTATATGTAGAACATATTTTTTTTTTCATTTAGCAATTACATACACAAAGTTGTCATTCTCAAGCCATCATTCAATTCCTCTCTCAGCAGCTGACTTACTATCCAACCTGATATAAACAGCTGAGTTCTTTCCAAGTATTGATAATCATACTTAGAATCTTGAGACTTACACACAAGAGAAAAGGGGAAGGTGGCACCAAAGAGGGTGCTAACTAATTTGTACTTAGACTCTTAATTCTGCTTTGAACATAGCTAGTTTTCATTTGTTTCCTGGTCAAAGAAACTCCCTCACTCTTCTGTCATCTAGTCAGTGGCTTCCTTGCTAAACATACTTTTGAATACAACCTTCCAGGGCACAGAAGAGCAGATACTACTGTGGCCAAGATCCCCAGTTGAGCTCAGTAATGCAGCCTCCAAATCTGAGTTGAGCACCTGAAGATCCAGAGAAAGCCTCTTCGCCTCTGCTATAGCTAGATGTGGCCATGTGACTAAATTCTGCCAAAAGTTCTGTGTGGCAAAGTTGGGGGCTCTTTTGCCCACTTTCTTCTTTATGCCCTCTTATGTCATCCTGTTTGAAGTGTAAACTCTGCCATATTGGATTATGAGCAAAAAGCTAGATTCAGCTGGACAGAGAGCCTGGGTCCCTTATGACTCCAAGAACAGAGCTGCCAAACCAACTGTTGGGAAAGAAATGGATTTCCTTCCTTTTTAAGTCATTGTTTTTCTTGTTGTCATTGTTTGTTTGGTCAAGCACACCTGAAGCAAAACCTATCTGATTTTGTATATGAGAACAGAACTCGTTATGATTTTGACCAGGACATTGGTGATGCTCACAGCTCTAGTTCAAGTGCCAGGACCATCTGGGAACCCATTTCCGTGGAATAAAAGGCATGGGCATTTTAAGATTTCCTCAGCTAGAGTTGTTACCTGAAAAAATAAATAAATATAGTTCACTTAGACATATTACACTCCTAGGCGTACAATGACAGTTGTAATCTAGGCTATTTGTCTGGAGTAATGTCATCTGACTTTGATCTGATCTACAGAGAATTGTCCTTTTAAAATGATGTATAATGAGGCTTGATTATTAGATGCATTGACATTCGGGTAGGAAGCAGTTTACTGGCCTGGAGCTGCTCCTGCCCCTGCCTGCACACCACTCACCCAGGGCTGCCACAGAAAACTCACTGCAAAATGTCACAGGCAGGAAACGTACTGATGAAAAGCTAATTATCACTTGAAGAAAGTAATCTGATTGCAATGGCTATTGCATAATATACTTATTCAAGGTGAATAGCTTCCTAGTGTCTCAAGCAAGTAAAGGACTATAAATCCCATTTGGGGGTAAAATAAGTGAAGTGGAATATTTTCTCTTAATAAAATGTATACTTTCCAAAGAGCTTCAGAGGGTCTGAAAGATATGCCAACAACCTCCAAACTTTTCTAGAAGCATACAAAAGGAGATTATCGGAATTTATTTCTATGCGCCATGAAACTCTAAAATACTACCAGGATTCTCCTGGCAGATAATCAGAATTCCAAATTTTTAAGGATGATCAAGGTCATCTCAAATGAATTCTTTCACCTCTACTCTCTCCCTGGAAAATGTTTCTATGTTATTGTTGTTAATCCTCACCCAAGAATGTTTTTCTATTGATATAATTTTTTTCTTCTTTTTTTTTCTTCTTTTTCTTTCTTCTTTTTTTTTCCCAGAGAGAGTGTAAGGGAGGGGGAGAGACAGAGACAGAGAAACATCAGTGTGAGAGAGACACGTCGATTGGTTGCCTTCCATACGCACCCCAACCAGGGCCAGGGATTGAGCCTGCAACTGAGGTACCTACCCTTGACTAGAATCCCTTTAGTCTGTGGGTTGATACTCTATCCACTGAGCCAAACCAGCTAGGGCCTAGAAATGTTTCTTGATAAGGATTTATCCACTCGAGTTCCTTTCCTGGCACATGTCAGTCCTTCCTGGCTTCCTCGGGGCCTTGCTGCATCAGTCTGTCCATTTCTTTACATATTCAACGGTTCTCTCTCTCCATTTCTTCCCTTCCCCCAAACTACAAAGAAGTTCAAATCTATCGCTTCAACTCTTTTTCCTCCCTAAGCTGGTTAGCTTCTTCTCTTATTACAAACTTCTGGAAAGAGCATCACTATTAGCTGCCTCCATTTTCTCACCCATTCTCATGTTGGCTCCAGTATCTAGCCACTGTCCCCATTTCTAACTAATCTTAATGTTCTAACCAATGTTAATGTTCACTAATAGTGTGCTAAAATAGATGGGCTTTTCTTAGACCTCATTCGGCTTGACCATTAATGCTTCTACCCATCTTTGGTTCATTACCTTATCTCAAGCCAAGCATTTCCTTCACATTATACTGCCCCCTACAGAGTCCCTTGTTATTGGCCATATTATTCTTAAAATTATTTTCTCACTTGGCATTCTTACAATCTACTGTAGCACAATTCTCCTCTTCCTTCCATGATTTCTTCTGACTGCTTTTCTCACATGTTTTTATCTTCCCAACAATTAAATACCATTTCCATAGTTCTCATGATTAAGTCCAGGTAACTAATTTAAAAAAAAAAAGGTCTCTCCAGTCCTGAAACCTCTTTTAATCTCTGAATCAGACACACTCTGTACGTGCTACATGGATTTTGTATAAAACATAAAAATTAAAGTGCCTCACACAGAACACATCATCATACATCTCAATCCTAACTCCTTCTTTCTGAGTTTCTGGTTCCAGTTAGTGGCCATTTTTTCACTTTTTAAAAAGATTTATAATACCACTATTGAATATCCCTGTAACTCATGACATCCCTGACCTTGCAGCCATTGACTTAACTTTACAGAAGGTCGGAATTCTCTTATATGTGATGGTGGACGTAAAGATCAAGTATAAGCTTCCTGAAGATGTCTATGAGTTGAGGCCAGCCTTAATACCCGCCCACACCATGACACTGTATTCACCCACTTATTTTTTGAGACTGATTCAAGCCTGCACCAACTCTTTCATTGTCCATTGTTATTGCTTCCTGAGAGGTCTCACTCCTTCCTCTCTCTTATATCCAAAGGAATCTCTACACTGTTTCCATAGTTACCAATTCTAAAAGAAATCCAATTCAGATATTTTCCTAGGGGAAAAAAAAAAAGTCTTTAGTGTCTCTGCACTGCACCCAAAAACAAAATTCATACTCCTTCCTAGAACTTAAATTTCAGTACAACTTATTTGTATGCTCCTCAAAAATTCTGGAGTACATGTATGTCTTAGTCACAATCTAGATACTGGAGGTACACAGTACACGCCTATATGAGATCTAAATTGATCGTCACAGGGCCACCAATGTTTTTAAATACAGCACACACACGCGCACGCGCACACACACACACACACACACGCCAGGAATTAAATGGAATAATTTTTTTTTAGTTAAGCATTATCAATAATTCAAAAGTGATTTGTCTTTACCGTTGCTTTTGGAAAACACTACCAGAAATTCAATCTATATCCTACAGCAACACTGCACAAAAAATATTCTTTTCTCCTTTCCACTAAAACTCCTCCTTTTTCTGCAAATGTTTTAGAGCCTTAAGGATGTGTTAAACCCTTAAAAATTCTTCCCCTGTCCACTCTGGTGGCTTTTCAGTTTTCCTCTCTGGCTTCAAATTTATTTGATGCTTAAATCAATTATTGGGATTCTACGTAACAAAAGCAAATGCAGGAACTAATGGCTTTCCTGGAGCATTTTGAGTCCTGGCTTCCTCTGTCTTTTGTCACCTTTATTCCCACAAATGTCCAGGAATTGGGTCCGCAAAGAAAGAAACCGATTTGAATTAGAAAAATGCTAAGAAAAAACTTGAGAATGCTTACATATTGAAATACTGTGATTTCAAATAAAAAGATACAATGGAATTTCCTTGCTAGAGTTATCAGTGCTGAGAGGGTGAGGAAGTAGAACATATGAGGCAGTGATGGCTCCTCAGAGGAGGCACTTGAGGTGAACATACAAGAATGACTTATCCTGTGGAGAGCATTGTCAAAAAGCATGACATCTGGGACAGATGGAGGATATACATGAAAATCAAACAGTGGTGGGACCTTAGCAATAACACTGAGACTATGGTTTGAAGTTCCAGGTTTAGAGCTGTAGACTAGCATATAAAAGGGATAGCAGCAGAGATCTGGCCTGGGCATGGATCCAGTCTTAATATCTTAAGAGGGATTTGAGAAATTAAGCAGAATGGACAGGCAGAATTTAGTAATAGAAATCAATGAAGTAATGCTAGTGTGTGTTTGGAGGCAGGAGAAGGGAAAGATATAAGGAGTGGTGATAGTTGATTTCAGAGAAAACAAAAATGAAGAGGGGCACATAGAGGCTACATATGTGTGCAGGGTCACCCCAGAGAGCTGGAGATTTCAGACGCATAAAGGAAAGAAGGAGGTCTATGGTACCCTGTTTCCCCAAAAATAAGACAGTGTCTTATATTAATTTTTTCTCCCAAAGTTGCGCTAGGTCTTATTTTCAGGGGATGTCTTATCTTTCCATGTGCTAGTTCTTATTTTCGGAGGATGTCTTATTTTCGGGGAAACATGATAGTAACTAATCTGGATCATGTGCATAGGTAGCTCATATGTATAAGCCCTTCTAAGTAAAGTGTTGGGACGCCAATCTCATTGAAGTACTCCTGCTTCAGAAAGGATAGACCTAAGAAGTCAAATGGAGATTGAATCGGTTTCTTAATGCTTACAAATGAAGCCAACAGTGAGTTCTAAGGACAGAAATAAGCACAGAAAATGATGGGTTGGTATTTCCTCCCTTTCCAGCATTATTACCTATTGCCTATTTCCTAAATTAAATGAAAAATTTTGTTATGTCTCTAAGGGACACAGAGTTTTCCAATATATAATCACAGTTCTTTGTTTACAATATACTATTATTAGTTTTATAACGAATCTCCTTCATCTTGCTTTATTTATCATTTTGTGAATTTACTTTTCATTTTATAAAATATAAATATCCATAAAACCACCAGGTAAATCAATAATAAAATGAAATCCATAACTTAGCTTTATTTATTTCCTCCTTCCCCAACTTCCCCCAAGTGGTAAATATTATGGAACTGTGAATAACGAATGGAATGGAAAATTTAGAACTAAAAATACAAATCTGAGATGAAAAATTTACTGGATGGACTTAAGAGCAGACTAAACACTGGAAAAAAATAGATAAGTTAACTTTAACACAGTAAAATAGGATCTGTGCAAACTCACATACCAAAAGAAAAAGACTTTTTAAAATGAGGGATAAAGTCCTGGTTATCTTCATAATAATAATAATAATCTCCATAATATATGTGTCATTGGAATCCCAGAATAGGAAAAAGAGATGTGGTCAAGAAAAAAAAAGGGGGTGGGGGAGGAGGAAATGGTTCAAATATGACAAAAATTATAAACCCACAGATATAATAATCTTAACAATGTCCAAGGAGGGTCAGGGTTAGTGGAATAAGAAGTTATTCTACAAATGAGCACAGTGGCTCCAAATGTGGTCATCTTAGATAGATTGGTTGGGTTTAAATCTCACTCTCTGATTTACTAGTTGTATAAACTTGAGCAAGTTATTTAACTCCTCTGTGCCTTACTGTCCTCATGTGTTAGGATAGTAATAGTAACTATTTCTCCAGATTGTTATGAGGATTACATGAGTTAATACATGAAAATCATTTAGAGCATAGTCTTGTGCAAACTAAGCACTCAACATTTTAATTTTAAAAAGAAGAAAGAACTTTAAGAAAAGGGAGGCAATATAGACTAAAAGGATAATGTGCAAAATTTTGAATTATATATAAATGAAATAATTTTGCCCCTTATAACTTTTTTTATTTAACTATCCAGTATTATTTAACTATCCATTCCTATGTTGCATTCAACTACAATGACAATTCTATATTTGCAGAATGCTAGTGTTATTATTGATAATAGTAAATATGCTAGTTATAACAATACATTTTTGCATAGTATGCTTCTCCAAAATGTATGAACTATTGATGGCATGAAAATCATGAAAATTGGATCTTAATAGGAAGGGTACTCTTCTTCAATTCAGATGTCATAATAATCTCTGGAGGAAGATTTCTTTTATATATATAAAAACATTACAGTAACAAATCCTCTATAATTTGACAGACACAGAATATACCATATATATTTATATCATGCTCCTACTTTAAAACAATTTATATTATTTTCCACCTGTGAATTATCTTCTCACTATTCCAGTTAATTGTAGGATAGTTCCTAACTCAAACTATTAATATAATTGCAGGTAATCTAAGTTGACTTTTGAAATTAGAGGGTCAGTTACAATTTAAAAAATAATTACTGACCTAATTAGAAATTAGTTTATTGGTAATTCAACGATAAAGTCTCTAGTTACTGTTTTTAAACTCATGATTCACTTAAGACTTATTTATCAAAATACTTAATAACATATTCAAGTACAGAGAGATAGATTTTTATTTATTCAATCAATGAATATTTACAGAGGGCCTACAATGTTTTTGGGGTGCATAAATGAATAAAATTCACAAAAACATACTTTATTCTTTTAAAACATATATCTGAATATTCTCATTTGACAGGTCACTTCTATTGTGTTTCTATGCAGTCCGACAGAACAAATACATACTGGGAAAGGCTTCATAGAATTTTATGATTAATTTCTGGGGGGAAATTTTTCCTGCCTCTTTTCAACTCCCTAATTATCCACCTACCTTATATATTGCTCTGCCTTCTCCGTACATAACTTAATTATATATGTTCCCAAAACCCTGGGGTCAGCATTATTTTCCATGTCTCTGAATTTATTTTCCTTTTTCCCCACCCTACTTTTACTCACTTCCTTCATAGCTTGAGCAATCATTATTCTCCTGTTAATCATTAAATGGCGTGATAGAAATGTTGGACTGATCGTTGATCAAAAATCTAGGAGCTTGTTCTAACTCCTACATTTAATTACTTTGTGACTTCGGGCTTAAATTGGAAAGATTATACAAGGTGCTGTCTACGATCCCTTTAAGCAATAAAGTGCTTTTATTCTCTGATTCTCAAATATAAATCTTCATTACTGATCTGTCACTCATGTCTATGCCTACAATATTGGTAGTCTTCAGGGTATTTTTACTTTGATGTCCCAATAGCCTAAAATTTATTATGTAAAAACTCAAGTGAGTCTAACACAATTTGTTACTTGCTTAACTTTCTTTTCTTCCAAATTAATAATGTCATTCAGTTGTGCAACTTGAATGCGTATGATGAATGA